>NC_059285.1:15648777-15653777 GCF_017591435.1 Portunus trituberculatus
GATGCTGATTGCAAAAGTTTACCTCCTGAAAACTTGTCGTATTTACAACTTTTTTTTCCCCAAACCCGAAAAGTTAAGACGTGATGAAGTCTGAAATATTTGGTGTTTTCGAATTTCAAAGCTCGGAAAGGTGTTGTTTAATAATGTTAAATGTTGAAGATTAAGTATATAGAAGAAGGTAAGGGAAGGAAGGAGGAATAAGAAGGATAAGAATGAAAATAGGGCGAATGGAAGAACAGAAGGAAGAAGAGCAGGAAGAATAGGAGGAGGAGGAGGAGGAGGAGGAGGAGGAAGGGAAGAAGTTTAGGAAGAAAAAATTGAAATAGTATTTTTTTCTTCATCTCATTTGTTTTTGGAAGGGAATTATATCAAGCGATGGGAAGGAAAGTGGGGAATGAAAAAGATCAATGAAGAATGGGAATAGAAAGGAAGCAAGGAATGAATGAATGAAGGAAGGAAGAAAAAGAGTGAAAGAAAAAGAAAGTTTATAAAGAAGGGAAGGAAAGAAGGAAGGAACAGCAGGGAGGAAGGGAAAGGAAGGGAAAAGAAAGAAAGGAAAGGAAATAGGAAGGAAGGAAGGAATAGTTTGGAGGAAGGGAAGGAAAGAAGAAGCAGGAGAAAGGAAAGGAAAGGAAAGTAAGGAAGGAAGGAACAAGAGAGGAATGGAAAGAAAAGAAAGGAAGGGAATAGGAAGGAAGGAACAGCAAGGAAGAAGGGAAAGGAAGGGGCGATGTGTGTAAGGGAAGGAAGGAAGGAAGGAATGGAGGCAGAACAAGGAGGGAAGTAAAGGAAGGGAAGGGAAGAGAATAGGGAGGAAGGAAGAAAAGGAAGGAAGGAAGGAAGGAATACCAGGGAAGACGGGAAAGGAAGGGAAGAGAAGGAAAGAAGAAAAATCGGGGAAGAAAGAAAGGAAGAGAAGAGAAGGGCAGAGAGGAAGGGAAAGGAAGAGAAGGAAGGGAATAGTAAGGAAGGAAGAACGGAACAGCAAGGAGGAAAGAGTAATTATTGAAGGGAAGATGGAAAAAAGGAAATGATGACATGATAACACTGGAAAGGTGAAAACAATGACACAAAATGAAGACAATAAAAAGGTGGTGATGACATGACGTGGGAAAGAAAAAGGGGGAAAAAAAACTACAATTGCTAGATTAAAGAAATGGAAAAAGAAAAAAAATATGAAGGCGAGGATAAGATAACACCAGGAAAGGGAAAAAATAAAAAGCAATTACTGAAAGGAAAAAAGGAAAATAATGACGTAATGACGATAGGATAAAAAAAAAAATTACTGAAGCGAAAAAAAAAAAAAAAGGATGTAACAATATGAAGGTGAGGATGTGATAACACCAGAAAGGAAGGAAAAAACAATTACTGAAAGGAAAAAAAGAAAAAAAAAGAAAATTAATGACGATAGGGTGAAAAAATAAAAATACTGAAGCGAAGATGGAAGAAGAAAAAAGAGATGATGTAACAGGAGAAAGGAAAAGAACAACAATGACAAAGAAAATAATAATAGAAGAAAAGAAGGTACACGTGCTAAGTTTCTCTTGCATTTTAATCTTTTCTATGATGCGAAATGAAGTAGAAAAGAACCAAATTGAAAGAAAATGGTAGAGAAAAAAAGGAAGATACATGTGTAGGATTAATAGTTTTTCTTTACATTTTAATCCTTTCTATGATCGAATTGAAGTGAAAAAGAACAACAATGAAAGGAAATAATAGAAAAAAAGAATATACACATGAAGGAGAAAGAAAAAGAACAAAAATGACAAAAAGAAAATAATGAAAGAAAAAAAATGAAGCTACACCTTTTAAGATAATTTTTTTTTTCAGTTTAATCTTTTCTATGATGTGAATTGAAACGGAAAAGAACAACAATGAAAGAAAATGATAGGGAAAAATTAAGAAGAGGAGCAAGGAAAAGAACAACAATGACTGAAAGAAAATAATTAAAGAAAAAATGAAGCTACACGTGTGGAATTAATAGTTTCTTGCATCTGAGGTTTCTGTGATGCGAAATGAAGTGAAAAAAAAAAAAACCAAGATATTAATGATCAGAACTGCACATTTCATCACGCCATTTCGCTCAAGTGAATTTCAAGAGTATGTGTGTGTGTGAAGTGTGCTCATGAAAAGACAGATTTAAGGAAAAGTTTGGCGTGAAAGTTGGTTAAGTGTGAGTGAGTGGAGTGGTATGGAGGCTGGCTAAGTGCTCTCTCTCTCTCTCTCTCTCTCTCTCTCTCTCTCTCTCTCTCTCTCTCTCTCTCTCTCTCTCTCTCTCTCATCTGGAGCCTCTTAGTGCATCTCTTTCTATCTTGTTCTTTATTTTCTCTTCAATAGTCCTTTCTCTTCCTTCCTTTCTTCCTTCCTCCCTCCCTCTTCCTTCAGTTTATCCTTTTCTTTCCTTCCCTCCTTTCATCCTTCATTTATTCCTTCCTTCCTTGCTTCTTTCTTTTTTTCCTTTTTTTTTCTTTATCTTCCTTCAGTCTCCTTTTTCCTTCCTTCCTTCCTTCCTTCCTTCCTTCCTGCCTGCCTGCCTTCAGTCTATACTTTTCCTTCCTTCTTTTTTTCTTTTCCTTCAATCTATCCTTTCCTTCCTTCCTTCATTTTTTCAGTCTATACTTTTCCTTCCTTCCTTCCTTCCTTCCTTCCTTCTTTCCTTCTTCCTCCTGAACTCACACTTTTCTCGTCCATTTTCTTTTTTCCTCCACCTTCCTATCTTTTCTCTCCCTTGTCAAAGTTCCTTAAGACATTTCCTCCTCCTCTTCCTCCTCCTCCTCTTCCTGTTCTTCCTTCCTCAAGCATCCTCTTCCTTCTCTTCCTCCTTCAATCTTCCTTCCTCCTTCCTTTATTCCATGTCTTCTTAAGTCTTCTTGCAGTTTCCATCTTTGAACCTCCTCCTCCTCCTCTTCCTCTTCCTCTTCCTCTTCCTCTTCCTCTTCCTCCTCCTCCTCCTCCTCCTCCATTGCTTACTGACTAGTGGTATTACCGAGAGAGAGAGAGAGAGAGAGAGAGAGAGAGAGAGAGAGAGATTCTTTTTTTTTTTTTTCATTTATATGTTTATTAGTCTTTTTTACGTAATTATTTGGTAAGATGAGTTTACTGTTATGTTTAAATGAAGTGTTTCATTATTATTATTATCATTGTTGTTATTATTATTGTTGTTGTTAGTTGTTGTATTAGTAGCAGTAGTAGTAGTAATATTTTTGCCTTTATTCATTTATTTGTGTATTTAGGAATCTCTCTCTCTCTCTCTCTCTCTCTCTCTCTCTCTCTCTCTCTCTCTCTCTCTCTCTCTCTCTCTCTCTCTCTCTCTCTCTCTCTCCCCTCCCTTCCTCCCTCCCTCCCCCAATGCTTTTTTTTTTTAAGAGTATTGGAAGCGCTGTTGAGCTTCCGCTCATTAGTGGCGCAGACAGTTTTATATATTATATATATTAGGGCACATATCACCACCCAAGCGCAACTTTGGCGTAACCACCAAGAACCTTGGTATCATGGTGACATGTAGGTAACTTCAAACCACTCGACAAATGGTAAAGTATCAAGGCGGTACTTGGTGGGATTCGAACCTACGCATGGACGTCTATCCGATCCCACGTTCACCACCTTATCCACTACGCCACCACCTCACTCACTTCCCCGCAAATCTCCCCTCCAGCAGTGTATTTGTGGCTTGTTTATCCTCCAAACACACCCTCAGCTCGCCAAGACGCCGCCGGGATCACCTCTCACCGCTCCTCACACACTCACACAGCGCACACCTTCCTTTCATGTTGTTATCGCCTCCTTTGTGTCTCTCCTTTTGTCAGCGCTCGAGGGGCCATAGCTCAGATCCTGGCGATAAATTAAGTTCTTTTTCTTTGTGTAACTCGGCCTAGGGTAACAGAAAGGCTCTAGAAAAAAAAAAAAAACGTTAGCTGAATGTGCTGAGTCTTCCTCTCCGTCCCTATCGGCCCTCCCACTGAATAAAAGAAAGAAAATGTGAATTTGAGGGTGTTTTAAAATCTTCCTTTTGTTTTTACTGGTTCGATTCGGGTCGTGAAATCTCGCTCTTGTTTTTTTTACTAGTTTTCGTGATGTGAATCTTGAAATATCTCTCTTGAGCTTACTAGTTTAACCCCTTCAGTACCATGACGGCATTGTGAGAATTAATAGTTAGGAAGAGTAACAGTAAACAGAGTAAGAGACATTTCACAATGTAATCTTCAACTTGTTTTCAATTCAGACTGTCTTCTCAAGGTTTAGTGACTTTATACAGCTTCAGAAACTTACGTGGGGATTAAAATAGTGAAGACTGTGGCCACAAATCTTCGGACCTCCATAGACCCATTTTAATGTATATAAAATGGTCTAATCGGACACAAATCTCGCGGTAAAAATGTGTCCCAGTACTGAAGAGGTTAATATAGGTCGTTGAATCGTCCTCTTAATGTAGTTAGTTTGACATGAGAGGAGAACAGTCACTGAGATATAGATAGGGGTAGTAAAAAGAGGAAGGCTTCAAGGCAGTTCATGATGTACACTTGCTGTTAGGTGTAGATAGGAATGATAAGAATAGAGAGGTTTCAAGAGAATGTGAGGTGCAGATGGGAGTTTTAACAAGAGGGAGGTTTTATGACAGCAAGAAGAGGGAAAATTCAATAAAAAGTGATGTAGATAGAAATATTAACAAGAGGAAGGTTTCAAGACGCTGTGAAATGTAGGTATGGGTAACAGAAAGAGAGGTTTCAATACAGTAGGAACAGCAACAAGAGTAAGGTTTTAAGATACTAAGATATAAACAGAATAAAGTAAGAAGAGCAAGATTTTGAGACATGAAGATTTAGATAGGAAAAAAAAAAAATAAGAAGAGGTAGATTTTGAGACATTGAGATTTAGATAGGAAAAATAAGAAGAGGAAGATTTTGAGACTGATATTTAGATAGAAAAATTAAGAAGAGAAAAGCTTTAAGACATTGAGATTTAGACAGAAAAAAAGAGAAGAGGAAAATTTTAAGACACTA
>NC_059285.1:15661277-15671277 GCF_017591435.1 Portunus trituberculatus
ACTGCTAGGTGAACAGGGCTACACATTAAGAGGCTCGCCCATATTCCTCGCCACTCGCGGGATTCGAACCCGTGCCTTCTCGGTTGTGAGCCGAGCGTGCTAACCACTACACACACACACACACACACACACACACACACACACACACACACACACACACACACACACACACACACACACACACACCGCGTTGTGTAGTGGTTAGCACGCTCGGCTCACAATCGAGAGAGCCGGGTTCGAGTCCCGGTAAGCGGCGAGGCAAATGGGCAAGCCTCTTAATGTGTGGCCCCTGTTCACCTAGCAGTAAATAGGTACGGGATGTAACTCGAGGGGTTGTGGCCTCACTTTCCCGGTGTGTTGAGTGTGTTGTGGTCTCAGTCCTACCCGAAGATCGGTCTATGAGCTCTGAGCTCGCTCCGTAATGGGGAAGACTGGCTGGGTGACCAGCAGGCGACCGAGCTGAATTACACAGGTGAGGTCGAGTCAGCACACCTGCCAGCCAGTCAATTAATTAATGGGGTGAGCCACGAGGTGCTAATCTCCGCTAAATTACACCTGAGCTGAGTTAATGAGCCAAGCGTTGGGGGAGAAGCGACGCAGGTAAAGGTGAGCAGAGAGATAGATAGATAGATAGATAGATAGAGAGAGAGAGTGATCGAAGGAAGAGGGGAAATTGGGAGACAAACTAAGACACGAAGGAAAGCAAGGAGTAAGAAAGCAAATGAAAGCAGAGGGGAAAGGAAAAGGGAGAGAAATGAACAGATGGAGGAGAGGAAGGGTAGAGGAGATAAAGAGAGTTACAAAGACAGATTTTATAAGGATTACTAAGGATTTCAAGCTGTGCCAGACCTTTTGACCTTATCTAAGCTGTTTGGGTTTGCAGTAACGTTTGGGTTTCCAATAACATGTTCACTTGTATTAGAGAACTGCAAGAGAAGGAAGAGAAAGAAAAGATGGAGAGAGATATAGAAAGGTGAGCGAGGGAAGAAGAGGAAGATAGCAGAGAAGGAAGGAGAGAGGAAGAAAGATCAAGAAAAAAGGGAAAGAAGATTTAGGGAGAAGGAAAGATGAAGAGATGGAAGGAGGGAAGAGAGAGAGAGAGAGAGAGAGAGAGAGAGAGAGAGAGAGAGAGAGAGAGAGAGAGAGAGAGAGAGAGAGAGAGAGATAATATATAATTCTTTTTAAATCCAACCTTCATGTTTTTTAATCCTTTAGGAGCATCATACATTATACATACATACATACATACATACATTTTAAACACTACATACAACACTGGACTGAGAGAAATACTTAGAGTGAAGAAGGTTTGCATACAGACTAGCAATTATAGTCCAGCCTTGCGGAATATTGAAGGGAGCTGGTCGTGTGTGTCAGCCTGGCCTGTGATATTGAAATTGGGACCAGTACTATTATTGGAACACACACAGACTCACAGGGAAATTGAAATGTACTACTACTGCTACTACTAATAATACTACTACTGTTCCTTCTACTGCTACTGCTACTGCTCCTGTTCCTGCTACTGCTACTGCTACTGCTACTGCTACTACTACATCTACTACTACTGTTACTACTACTACTACTACTACTACTACTACTACTACTACTACTAAAAATTAACGACAAGTAGAAGAGAGAGAGAGAGAGAGAGAGAGAGAGAGAGAGAGATTGCAAAACGGCACAGCTTAACTCGTCATCTTTCCTATTGAAGCTTCGTGATCTTGTTATTGTACACCAACGAATTCCTGTTGCTCTAAATACTATTCCTTGCTTCAGAACTATCGACACACACACACACACACACACACACACACACACACACACACACACACACACACACACACACACACACGGGAAATCTGTCGGTAATCAAAGTCGTTCATATGTCTTCGAACCTTCAAAGACTCATCAAACCGAAGCAGTGAACCTTTGCTCATTATTCTAACACACACACACACACACACACACACACAGAGAGAGAGAGAGAGAGAGAGAGGTTGTGAAGGTCGTTTTGGTTTAAATCTGTTATGTCTGGAGTGATTTGTGGCGTGAAGTGAGGTGAGTTGCGTCAGGTGTAAAGGGAGGCAACAAGTGGAGGGAGTGAGACACGTGTGCTGGTGAAATTATATGTTCGCCAAGCCGAGGACAGGTGAGTTATGATGATGATGATGATGATGATGATGGTGGTGGTGGTGGTGGTGGTGGTGGTGGTGACGGTAATGTTGATGGTGATAATGCTAATCAGTACTCTATTTATTTCTTTGTATTTACACTTTCTTGTCATCACACAGACTTATTATTACACTATCCAGCTCTTACTAGGAAATTGCTCTCTGTACTGCTCATGTACCAGGAAAATGCTCGTCTGCATCAGGAAAATGCTCGTCCGTACCAGGAAAATGCTCGTCCGTACCAGGAAAATGCTCGTCTGTGCCAGGAAAATGCTTCTCTGTACCAGGAAAATGCTTGTCTGTACCAGGAAAATGCTCGTCTGTACCAGGAAAATGAAATCAGGAAAATGCTCGTTCGTACCAGGAAAATGCTCGTCTGTACCAGGAAAATGCTCGTCTGCTCGTCTGTACCAGGAAAATGCTCGTCTGTACCAGGAAAATGCTCGTCTGTACCAGGAAAATGCTCGTCTGCACCAGGAAAATGCTCGTCTGTACCAGGAAAATGCTCGTCTGTACCAGGAAAATGCTCGTCTGTACTAGGAAAATGCTTCTCTGTACCAGGAAAATGCTCGTCTGTACCAGGAAAATGCTCGTCTGTACTAGGAAAATGCTTATTTGTACCAGGAAAATGTTCGTCTGTACCAGGAAAATGCTCGTCTGTACCAGGAAAATGCTTGTCTGTCATAACCTGATGCAGCAGCAGAAGCAACACATGGAAAAAACAAACATATCTACGGGACATTGACCCTGCTATAAATAGAAGCCAGCTGGGTCAAGATGCTGTGGGTCAAGAAACCATTAACAAGAGAATAGGCTGCCGGGGATCAGATTTCAAACCAGGAGCTGACCCAGGCAGATGTCCAAGACCAAATGACTTTTAAACAACCTTGGGGAGTAGTATATGACCTTGGGGAGTAGTGTAAATCACATATGGTTCCCCACGTGGAGTTAAACATGGATGGTGAACTTAACTGGCCAATAAGCAACCTGGCTATCCTGATCAGACCAATAAGAAATTGGCCATCTTAGTAGGTATATACACCACGTGGAGTGACCCATGATTGGTGCATAAATATGACCAATAAACAACCTGAATATCATAGTTAGACCAATAAGGAATTTGTTATTGTTGTAAGGAAAACGTGAACTTCTGAAACGCCAGTAGGATGATGTCGCATTTCTGGAGCTGTACTACGGTTAAGAATTATTTGATGGTATTTTGTATGTGTTTTCGTCCTTATGTTGTTCACACGTGGACCCCCACGTGGAGTCATCTCTGAATGGTGGATGGTAAACTAGGCGTGGAAGGAAAAAGTACGAGACATTGGGTTTAAAATAGGCTGGACCTACAAGAAAGGGGTTCGGCAGACGAGAGAAGAACGCGAGAGACAGAAGCCGAGAGGCTGCGGTTCCGGTCACGAGAGGAGAGGAACCATTGAGTCATTGACAGACTCTTCCTTGTATTAGTGAGTAGAGCTCTATAGTCGATAATGCAGTCTAAGACATTGTATGTGTTTTTTAAGTGAAAGGAGGAAACAATTATAGGATGTGTATTTACTAGGATGTATTAAGATTTTATGTATGTGTAGTGCAATTTTGACAGTTGATGCATTATTTCATATTGAGGAGTTATTTACATATGACATATTGTGGTATATATGTGTGAGTTGAGTTCAAGCATTGCTTTGATATTGGATGCATCAGCTGTGAAATTGGCACGTGATGAATTTGTGGAATTTTTAATGTTATGTGATTAATATTGGTGAAGGATTTACGGAGATCAGCCTAGACATTTCTAAGGATATTGATTGAAGTGGTGAGACATTATTGGAAGCATTGAGACGTGGTGTGTTTAATTTTAGTTGAATTAAAATGGAAAAATGCAATACAGTATGATATATTACCTACAGTAAGAATAAGTCTTCACCTAAGAGAGCGCAATTGCAACTTGCAACGAACTCTGAAATGTCTCTACCAGGAAAATGCTTATTTGTACCAGGAAAATGCTCGTCCGTACCAGGAAAATGCTCGTCCGTACCAGGAAAATGCTCGTCTGTACCAGGAAAATGCTCGTCTGTACCAGGAAAATGCTCGTCTGTACCAGGAAAATGCTCGTCCGTACCAGGAAAATGCTTATTTGTACCAGGAAAATGCTCGTCCGTACCAGGAAAATGCTCGTCTGTACCAGGAAAATGCTCGTCCATACCAGGAAAATGCTTATTTGTACCAGGAAAATGCTCGTCCGTACCAGGAAAATGCTCGTCCCAGGAAAATGCTCGTCCGTACCAGGAAAATGCTTATTTGTACCAGGAAAATGCTCGTCCGTACCAGGAAAATGCTCGTCCGTACCAGGAAAATGCTTATTTGTACCAGGAAAATGCTCGTCCGTACCAGGAAAATGCTCGTCCGTACCAGGAAAATGCTCGTCTGTACCAGGAAAATGCTCGTCTGTACCAGGAAAATGCTCGTCTGTACCAGGAAAATGCTCGTCCGTACCAGGAAAATGCTCGTCCGTACCAGGAAAATGCTCGTCCGTACCAGGAAAATGCTTATTTGTACCAGGAAAATGCTCGTCTGTACCAGGAAAATGCTCGTCTGTACCAGGAAAATGCTCGTCCGTACCAGGAAAATGCTCGTCCGTACCAGGAAAATGCTCGTCTGTACCAGGAAAATGCTCGTCCGTACCAGGAAAATGCTTATTTGTACCAGGAAAATGCTCGTCTGTACCAGGAAAATGCTCGTCTGTACCAGGAAAATGCTCGTCCGTACCAGGAAAATGCTTATTTGTACCAGGAAAATGCTCGTCCGTACCAGAAAATGCTCGTCTGTACCAGGAAAATGCTCGTCCGTACCAGGAAAATGTTTATTTGTACCAGGAAAATGCTCGTCTGTACCAGGAAAATGCTCGTCCGTACCAGGAAAATGCTTATTTGTACCAGTCTCGTACCAGGAAAATGCTCGTCCGTACCAGGAAATGCTTATTTGTACCAGGAAAATGCTCGTCCGTACCAGGAAAATGCTCGTTTGTACCAGCAAAAATGCTCGTCCGTACCAAGAAAATGCTCGTCTGTACCAGAAAAATGCTTCTCTGTACCAGGAAAATGCTTCTCTGTACCAGGAAAATGGTCGTCTGTACCAGGAAAATGCTTGTCTGTACCAGGAAAATGCTCGTCTGTACCAGGAAAATGCTCGTCTGTACCAGGAAAATGCTTGTCTTTACCAGGAAAATGCTTGTCTGTACCAGGAAAATGCTCGTCTGTACCAGGAAAATGCTCGTCTGTACCAGGAAAATGCTTGTCTGTACCAGGAAAATGCTCGTCTGTATCAGGAAAATACTCGTCTGTACCAGGAAAATGCTCGTCTGTACCAGGAAAATGCTTGTCTGTACCAGGAAAATACTCGTCTGTACCAGGAAAATGCTTATTTGTACCAGGAAAATGCTTATTTGTACCAGGAAAATGCTTGTCTGTACCACCTCTATCATTGTTTTTCAGTCCCTCCATCCCTCCGCCCCTCCACCCGTCCACACACAATGACAAACACCCCACCGTCTCATTATTACCAGTGGAATCAGGTCCTTTATCATGTTCTCACGGCGCCATACACCTCCTGCGTCACCTGCTTCTTGATCTCCGTCACCCGGGCAACCTAAATGATGCTGGTTCCGTCACAAAGACACTCCTTGCATTGTTCACTTCCCTCATCACCGCTTAGGATTCAACACAAGGCACGTGTCATGGTATTCCAAGTCACTGTGTCTTTTGCCTTGTCTCACCTTGCATCCATCCATGAATAGTGTTTGTGTGTGTATTACTTACTAGGGTATACTTCACTCCTACACATATACTTGTTACGCAGACTACCTACATTTCAACTTTGTGTCCACGTTGGTCAAGCTTCACTCTGTAGTTACTGTATTTTCTGCAACTGTTATTACATCCACGTGTTACTATACCCAACTTTTTTGTATTTTTTTTTTCTGTTCTACTAATCTTTTTTATCTGGTACTGTTACTCTTCTCCGTACTACTATTTCTATTCTTAACATTATTTTTTTTTTTACTTCCAGCTATTTCTAACTTTTTAAAAAATTTCCAGCTATGTTTTATTCTTTATTTACTCTACTACTACTACTACTACTACTACTACTACTACTACTACTACTACTACTACTACTACTACTACTACTACTACTACTACTACTACACTTTTCTTTTATCAGCTACTGTTATTTCATCTCCGTACTACACTTCTATTTCCAACTTTTTTGTCATTTCCAGGTTTTGCCAACTTTTTTTTTCTTTTATTCCTAGCAATGTTTTTTTATTTATTCTTTCCTCTACTTCTACTCCTTTTTTTTATCAACTACATTTACTTAATCTCTCTATCACACTTCTATTACTAATTTCTTTTTTATCCCCGTCTTTTTTTTTTTTTTTTTTTGTTTCCTTTGTTGCACATTTAATTCTTCGACAGGTAGTGGCGATGTAGCTTTCGTGGCCTCCTTCGTCCATCTCTCAGACATTTCATCCTCATCCAGGTTTTTCTCACCCATCTTTGTATCTCTTTCAAAAGTTAAATTGCTCTTCCCTCTCCTTTATTCATTTTTTTTTCTTAATTCCTTTTATGTCTCGTTTAGGGGCGGGCTGATGTGTAGAACTTTTTTTCCTCTCTCTCTCTCCTCTCCTCCCATCCCCTCCCTCCTTCCTTCCCTATAGGCTGGTTTCAATTACTCAACCAAAACAAAAGACTTGAGTAACCTTAGATGACGTGGAAGAATGAAGCAAGCGATGGGTAGGGAAAGGTTTCATTCAGCCCATCCCTTACCCTCTTTACTCCCAGTGGCGTCTTTTGGCACCGTAAATCTATATCACACTATGTTAAGTCTCAGGTCAGACTGTCGCAGGGAAAGATTCAGGTGGCATCATGTTAAGGCAGTGTTTGTGTGTGGCTTTACTTCTTTGCAGGAATAGGACAAGGATTGCAGTGAAGAACGAAACCTTTATCTCCCTTTTGAGTTTTGGGTGTAGAAGGAGGAAGCAGAGGTGAAGGAAAGGAAGGAGGGTGAGATGGGAGGGGCGAAGGAGAAATGGAGGAGTATAAGGAGAGACTAGGAAGAGAGAGAAGGAGTGGAACGAGGAAAACAAAAGTAAAGGAAAGGAAGAAGGGAGAAATGATGAAGGGAAAAAAGGAGGGATGAAGGAGAAATGGAAGGGTTGAAGGGAAAGAGAGAGAAATAAGAAGTGAGGGAAGGAAAGTGAGAGATGAAGAAGGAAGAGTTGGAGAAAGGAAAGGAAGAGGAAGAAATGATGGAGGGATGAAGGAGAAATGGAAGGGTGGAAGGGAAAGAGATATAAATAGGTGATGAGAGAAAGAAAGTGAGAAATGAAGGAAGAGATAAAGGGAGGAAAGGAAGCAGAGGTGAAGGAAAACGAGGCAGAAATGAAGGGAAAAGGAGATGGATGAAGGAGAAACGGAAGAATGGAAGGGAAAAAGAGAAAAATTATTTCAGTTTACACGAGTTTCTAAGGTGTTTTTATGGTTTTAGAGGCAGAGTGACAAGATTTCTACATGACTAACTGGAGAAACACTCTGGAAAACCCTGCTAGTCATCTCTGTAGCCTTGGAAAATAATCGTGGAGAGAGAGAGAGAGAGAGAGAGAAAGAGAGAGAGCGTTTTTAAGGTGTTTTATGGTTCTAGAGGCAAAGAGACAAGATTTCTACATTACTAACTGGAGAAACACTCTTGAAAAGCCACCTCATCATCTCTGTGGCCTTGGAAAACAGTCGTGGTGAGAGAACAAAGCGTTTCTGAATATGAACCTTTGAACATGACTCTACGTGCTGTCGACTTGAAAAGAGAAAGTTCTTAAATAAATCCTTTAGTTATTTTACTCTGAAGTGACAAATTTTGATTAACCAATAGATTCTGGTAGCTTGACTCTCTCTCTCTCTCTCTCTCTCTCTCTCTCTCTCTCTCTCTCTCTCTCATTTCTGTAACGATATAATAAATGTAATTGTTTTTTTTCTCGTTTTCTATTTCTCCATTTTCTTTTTCTCTTTGTATTTATTTAGCTTCTTCCGTTTTTAGTTTATTTTCATCCATTCTATTCTGTTTTATTGCTTTATTTGTTTTATTTCTCTTACTTTGAGGCGGAGTGTGTGTGTGTGTGTGTGTGTGTGTGTGTGTGTGTGTGTGTGTGTGTGTGTGTGTGTGTGTGTGTGTGTGTGTGTGTGTGTGTGTGTTACTTGTTACTTGTTACTTGGGGTGTTTGTTCAAGGCTCCGCTCCACTGCGAGGCAGCGCTCAGCAGAGCCTCCCTCAAAAGCAACTAGCATCTATAATTGTCTTTGATTTCCATGCCGTTAAAATCATAAACTTCCTTGAACAAATATGTCTTCAATTTCTTTTTGAAGATATCGATCCTGGCACAACCTTTAATATCACTTGGCAGTTTATTGTAAATCCTTGGTGCGCATCTTGCAAATACTCGACATCCCATGTCAAGGTTATTTCTTGGCTCATGTAGTCTGTATGGGTCTGCATCGTGTTCCTTGGTATGTGCACAAATGTATGAGTGTCAGGGTCATTTCTCTAATTTTCGCAGTATCATATTCACTCAGCCATGTTTCAGTCAAAGCAAGAATATCCAGATTCTCATCATTAATTAAAGTTCTGATTTCTATTGTCTTGTTTCCAACTGACTGGACATTTAATAAACCACATTTCAACATAGAGCTCACAGCATTAGTAGCCATGATCTGTAATATTTCTGATCCTGTCAATCTCACTTTCCAACACAACACAACAACTATTATTCGCCGAGTGGTCAGTATTCTGTTTCTTAAACCTCACACAGTTTATGCATTTCTTCTCTGTAGATGTGCAATCCTTGGACTTGTGGTTGCCTGCACATTTAAAGCAAACGGGATGCTCACCATTTTTCTTGGCATTGCAGTTTGCCTCAGTATGACCATACCTTTGACAATGGTAACAGATAAGTGCATGATACCTGTCGCGAACCTGGTAAACTCCCCATTCAAGCTTAATCCTGTCCTGATGCTGATGCAACAACTGTCTTATCATTGGATCACATTTCATGATGTAATGAACTGTGCCCCCTGCTGCTGGTTTGCAAAAAATATTCTCAATCTTTGACTTGATATCAGGAACTGCTTGAAGGTAGTCATTTCTTGCAATAATTGTATCAATGATACCCTCCTTAGTCTCTTTCTTATGGACATTACATAGCATTATCTTGGGTTTAATTTTCTGAACAGATTTAGTTGTCAACTTTTCAACATTCTCCCGTTTCTGGGCTGCCTCATTTCTCAGACTCTCATCGGCAAAATTCATCACTATTTTTTTGCCATCATTAGCAAACTTTGTATCATTAATTTGCATTCCATCCAAAGCATGAGAAACTTAATTCAGCAAAATTCAGCGACTCAGCAACTCCTGCCAAGCCTTCTGTTGCCTTATCGACCTTGATACTTATCTCCTCCATTCTTGCCATCTTATTATCAACTATTGCCATCATCTTGTCAGCTTTAGCAGTAATGCTCTTCAAATCAGACTTAAAATCCTCAACATCATTGATGAATTTCTTCAGACCCGACACCTCAATGAAGCAAACATCGCACAGATACCTCACGTTGCGGATATTTTCAGATTTAATCCCTGCCAAATTCACACATTTCGTATGAGCCCACCGGCTACACAGACAACATTTAATGAATTTTGCTATGGGTCTCCAGAATCAGAGCTACACTTATAACAGGACGAAGGTAATAATGCTGAAATGGCATATTTCTCCGCCATCTTGGA
>NC_059285.1:15681277-15708777 GCF_017591435.1 Portunus trituberculatus
GAAGCTGTATAGAATCACCGAAATAGTAAACAGAATACTGAAGGGATTAAACTGTCACAAATGCCTCAGAAGCGCGTTGGTAAGTACTCCTAGTTATTCCTACCTGTTGTTAATTAAGTTCTGCCTCATCACACTCCGAAGAAAGGTGATATTGAGCTCAAGCCACACTGCTGTCTCTCTGTGACTCGTATTCTCAAACACTTTTGCGCTTCACTTCTATTTGAAATGGCTTTATTTAAGTTTACACGAGTTTTTAAGGTGTTTTCACGGTTTTAGAAGCAGAGTGGCATGACTTTTATACTATTAACAGTAGAAACACTCTTGAAACCCAGCTAATCATCTCTGTGGCCTTGGAAATAATCGTGGTTAGAGAGCAAAGCGTTTCTAAATACAGGCTCACCTCTCTCTTGTCACGATTATTCTGATGTGGTTATTTACTTGTATGGCATCCGGGAACAGTGACTGGCGGGATGGTAATGCTTGTCTTTATTTCAGTGTTATTGTTGGCTTGGAATAAGTCGTGTTTTGTCTCCTTATTTTTATCTTTATTTTATTTATTTATTTATTTATTTTAGTGTGTGTGTGTGTGTGTGTTATGTTCTCCCTACATGTCATTTTTTATATGTGTGTTGGTATGTGTATGTGTGATTGTATTATGTTCTTAGTATATATTGCGGTTTTTTTTTTTGGTATTTGATGTTATGCTGCCATAGAAAAATTTGATCAGTTAATCCATTTATAAACACACCTTTAATTAACACAGAGGAGATTTCAAAACATTATCCCATTCTTTTGACTAATTCTCTCTGACATGCTTGGGGACTGGCATGTAAGTGAGCCTTTTTTTGTTTGATAGTTTATTGCCCTTGACCAGATAACCCTTCTTACATTAAAAAGACTACACTGAAGGCATATTTGGTCACGATTCCTTACCAAGAGAAGAAATATTATGTCATGTTTCCCCACCAAGAATACACTGAAGGAATAATAATATGTCACGATTCCCCACGGTTAGCGACATCCGGGAGTCCTGATAGCGGTGATAGAGTACACGGCGCGGCTATAGAGTTATCCTTCTAGTGGGTCTCCTTCAGTAGTCCTCCCGCCCCCTCCTCCCCATCACCCGCCTCCTTTCTTCCTTTCTCTCCAGCGCCCCGTGTAGGAAGAGTGGAGACGTGACGCAGAGTGGTATCCTGAGATTTCTAAAGACTGTTTCTGCTGTTTTCTTCATCTCTCCCTTTCTCTTCCCTCTTTTTCTCTCCTTTGTTCCTCTTTCTCTTTCTTCCTTATCCTTCTCCTCTTCTTTCTCTTTTTCTCTTATCCATTCTCCCATCACCTTCTCTTCCCTCTCTTTATCTTCTATTTCCTTCCCTTCTATCTCTTTCTAACTCTTTTTTCTCTCTCTCTCTCTCTCTCTCTCTCTCTCTCTCTCTCTCTCTCTCTCTCTCTCTCTCTCTCTCTCTCTCTCTCTCTCTCTCTCTCTCTCTCTCTCTCTCTCTCTCTTCTCCTCCTCTCACCTACCCCTCAATTTTTCCCCTTTTTCCCCCTCGTAAAGATACATTTCCACGTCTCCCCTTTCCCATACACTTCTCCTCTCTTAAACCCCTTCCCTCTCACGCCTCCCCAACTCATGTACCACCACCACCACCTCCACCACCATCACCATCACGAACACCACCACCACAACCTGCCATATATGTAGACTTTAACCCATTTCTTCTTCCTCCTTCTCCTTCTCCTCCTCCTCCTCCTCCTCCTCGTCTAGTGTGATAATGACATATTTTCCTTTATCCCTTGTCCTTTGGCGAGGGGAAAAGAGGGAATTGATGAGGTGAGGGGAGAGGGGAAAAATTGAGGGAAGGTTGAGTTTCTTTTACGAGTTTTGTGTTTGTTGGGTGTGTTTTTGGGTCGAGAGAGAGAGAGAGAGAGAGAGAGAGAGAGAGAGGAGGGAGGGATGGGGATGGGGAATTTGGTTAACCTTTCCCTATTTTTTTCGTCTCTCTCTCTCTCTCTCTCTCTCTCTCTCTCTCTCTCTCTCTCTCTCTCTCTCTCTCTCTCTCTCTCTCTCTCTCTCTCTCTCTCTCTCTCTCTCTCTCTCTGAAACCTTCATTCCTTCCTATCCATCCGTACATACATATACATACATACATACATACATAATATACATATATACATAGATACATAGACACATACATACATACATATATACATTCATACATATATACATACACATACATACATGCATCCTTATATCTATCTTTCCATTTATTAATTCTCTCTCCTTCCCTCTCTCCCCCTCTTTCTTTCATTCCTTCCTTCTTTCTTTCTTTTTTTTTCTTTCTTTCTTTCTCCTTTTCTCTCTCTTTCTTTCTTTCTCCCTTTTATCTTTCTTCCTTCCTCCCTTCCTTCCTTCCTCCCTTCCTTCCTTCCTTCCTTCCTCCCTCCCTTCCTTCCTTCCTTCCTTCCTTCCTTCCTTCCTTCCTCCCTCCTCCTCCTCCTCCTCCTCCTCCTCCCTCCCTCCCTCCCTCTCTCTCCCTCCCTCCCTAATACCACAGAACACAAGATACTTTTACGAATATCACATAAACGAAAAAGGGAAGAAAAAAAGAAAAGAAAAGAAAACCGGAGGAGGAAAAAAAAATAGGTGGACATTTAAGATTGAACGGGATGAATGAGGGAGATAATGATGTCTAATGATGATATCCAATGATGATGATGATGGTGGTGGTGCTGAGGAGGAGGAAGAGGAAGAGGAAAATGAAGAGGAGGAGGAGGAGGAGGAAGAGGACATTATGTGGGGTGGTGGATTACAGAGCTAGCGAAGGACAATGGTGGGTAATGAATGTGGATGATGAATGTGGATGGAGAATGTGGATAAAAGCTTCGGTCGTGCGTGACTTGTTGGAAATGAAAGAGAGAGAGAGAGAGAGGGAAGGAAAGAGAGAAAGAAAGAAAGAAAGAGAGAAATAGTGAAGGAAACGTAACAAAGAGGTGGTTAGCCAGAGAGAGAGAGAGAGAGAGAGAGAGAGAGAGAGAGAGAGAGAGAGAGTGGATAGAAGGTGGAAATCTGAAAAGGTAATAAAAATGTGATTCCTGGTGATATGATACGTGATGGTGAGCAAGTGACCTGTCGAGAGAGAGAGAGAGAGAGAGAGAGAGAGAGAGAGAGAAAGAAGAAATGGCGAATCAATGTTTAATAATGAGTGATAATAATAATAATAATGATGATGATAGTAGTAGTAGTAGTAGTTGTAGTAGTTGTAGTAGTAGTAGTAGTTGTGGTAATAGTAGAAGTGGTAGTAGTAGTAGTAGTAGTAGTAGTAGTAGTAGTAGTAGTAATTATAAAAGTAGTAGTAGCAGTAGTAGTAGTAGTAGTAGTAGTAGTTAAATTGTATTATGAAAACAAATATGAAGAATTAGAAGAAAAAATAGAAACAAAAACTGGGATATGCTTATGACTAAATTCAAATGAAAAATATTAATCAATTTGTGAAGTGACTACAAATGACAAACAAAAAAAAAAAAAAATGAAGGTAGAAACAACCAAAAATCTTACGTGTGTGTGTGTGTGTGTGTGTGTGTGTGTGTGTGTGTGTGTGTGTGTGTGTGTGGGCGAGAAGGGTATAATTCAAGAAGGAAATCCCAAGTGGAAGAAATTTGTGACAGGTGGAAGAAATTAGGATCATATTTTTAGCCTAGCATCCCACACACACACACACACACACACACACACACACACACACACACACACACACACACACACACACACACATCACTTGTCTAACTTCAATTAACCTTTAATCTCTTCCCACTCTCACTCTCTCTCCCTCTCCCTCTCTCTCTCTCTCTCTCTCTCTCCCTCCCCCTCTCCCACTCATTCTCCCTCTCCCTAGCGTGTGTGGTTGTTGCGTCATCACCACTATCTCTCTCTCTCTCTCTCTCTCTCTCTCTCTCTCTCTCTCTCTCTCTCTCTCTCTCTCTCTCTCTCTCTCTCTCTCTCTCTCTCTCTCTCTCTCTACAATTATGTCCCTTTGGAATTCACGTCACAGGCTTCCTCTCTCGTGTCAATTATTACCTTGTACACAATTGTCTTTTCATCCAATCACGTTCTCACTCTCTTCGGGTGACATTTTTCTTCCCAATAATTTTCTTTTTCCTATTTTTTTTGTCATTTCACTGTTTTCCATTTCTCTCTCTCTCTCTCTCTCTCTCTCTCTCTCTCTCTCTCTCTCTCTCTCTCTCTCTCTCTCTCTCTCTCTCTCTCTCTCTGTTCTATCTTTATTCCGAAATCCCTTTTTGTGTTGGAATCCCTATATCTTTTTTTCCTTCTCCCAATCCCTCGCTTTATCCATACTTGCTCTTACCGTCTCTCTCTCTCTCTCTCTCTCTCTCTCTCTCTCTCTCTCTCTCTCTCTCTCTCTCTCTCTCTCTCTCTCTCTCTCTCTCTCTCTCTCTCTGCTTCTCTTTCCTAATCATTCTCTTTTCTTTGATGTGTCTCTATCGATCCCTCCCTCTCTCTCTCTCTCTTTCTTTCCTCTCTCTCCCTCCTCCTTCTCCCTCTACCCTCCCTCCTCCTTTTCCCCCTCCCTCCCTCCCTCATCATCTCCCTTTTCCTCTTACTTATCATCTTCTCTCAGTCAATTTCCTCAGTCTTATCTCGCTTTCAATTCCTCCTTCAGCCATATTAGTTCTTGTCTGTCTGTCTGTCTGTCTGTCTGTATGTATGTATGCATGTATGTATGTATGTATGTATGTTTTGTCTCTTTGCCAATCTTTGTCCTTTCTGTTTTTCCTGGTTTTCTGTCTCTTATTTGTAAATCTCAACATTTTCTGTTTTTTTCTGTCTGTCTATCTGTCTGTCTGTTTGTCTGTCTGTCTGTCTGTCTGTCTGTCTGTCTGTCAGTTTGTCTGTCTGTCTGTCTGTCTGTCTGTCTCTCCTCCCCAACAACACCTTTTCCTAACACCCTTATCCACCTCTCTCTCTCTCTCTCTCTCTCTCTCTCTCTCTCTCTCTCTCTCTCTCTCTCTCTCTCTCTCTCTCTCTCTCTCTCTCTCTCTCTCTCTCTCTCTCTCTCTTCTCAACATCCTCTATTTACTCCTTTCTTCAAACTCCTTTCTCTCCTTTCCTTCATCTTTCTCTCCCTCTCCACAATCTTCCTTCATCCACCTACACCTCTTTCTCTCCTTTCCCTCTCCACTTTTTTTTTTTCACGCCCTACCTCCGTTTTCTTTGGTATTTTGTCTTTCATCTACTCTCTCTCTCTCTCTCTCTCTCTCTCTCTCTCTCTCTCTCTCTCTCTCTCTCTCTCTCTCTCTCTCTCTCTCTCTCTCTCTCTCTCTCTCTCTCTCTGCTATGTGGACGGTAATTATAAGTTCTTAGAGTTTATTTTTTCTATTGTCTATGAGTTGATCAGTCTTAGTGTGTATCTATTTGTCTATCTATCTATCTATCTATCTATCTATCTATCTATATGTCGGTCTATCTATCTACCTCTATCATTTATTTATCGTGTATCTATCTGTTTGTTTGTGTATGTAGGTATTAATTATGTATATATCTTTTCTATTTATCTGTCTATCTCTATTTTATCTATCTGTACGTACATATACTTACCTATCTATTTATCTATCTTTTCTATTTATGTATTTCTAGCCATCAATCCATCCACCTATCTGTCTGTCTGTCTGTCTGTGTCTGTCTGTCTTTCTGTCTGTCTTTCTGTCTGTCTGTCTGTCTGTCTGTCTATTTGTCTCTCATCTATCTGTGCCCTTCAGTCTGTTTACCTGTCTGTCTATTAGTATCTATGTGTCTTCTGTCTCTTTGTCCATACTTACTTCTCCTCCCGTCTATATTATCTATTTATCTATCTGTCCATCTATTGATCCACACAAATGTCTATCTCTGTGTATATGTGTATGTGTGTATCTATTTACGTATGCATCTATACAATTTACTTTTGACTATTTCTCTTGCCTTTCCATTCTTTCTGCCAGCCATTAATACTCACTCATTCATTCATTCATTCATTCATTCATTCATTCATTCATTCATTCATTCACTCACTCACTCACTCACTCACTCACTCACTCACTCACTCACTCACTCACTCACTCACTCACTCACTCACTCACTCACTCACTCACACACACACACACACACACACACACACACACACACACACACACACACACACACACACACACACACACACACACACACAGTTTCATTTTCCTCCCCTCCCTATTCTTTATTATTATTTCTTTTCTTTTCTCTTTTCTTTCTCTGCAATCAAATTCTGCCTGTATCTCTTTCTCCCTTCTTTTTTTCTCTAACCTTTTCTCGTATTACTGTGCTATATATTTTTTTTTACATACATACATACACACATACATACATATACATGGAGATATACATATATACCTAAGTTATTTTATTGTTATGTAGTTATTTGTATGTCATGTTGTAATTTGAATTAGATTTTCTTTAACATATTGTTTTTCTTTTAAGGAGAAGACAATTAATGGATCTTTCCTTTTTATTTATTTTCTTGAATTTCTTGACGTTTTTTGTTTCCTTTGCGATTAAAAAAATTAAAAGAAAAAAAAACTACCAATCTACTTAAATACATACATACAAACATACATACAGGGAAATACAGACACCTATATATATACCTTGACACACAGAGTTAATTAGAGTTCATTTACTTCACTGTCTGTCTGTATGTTTTTCTGTCTCTTTGCCAGTCTTTGTCCTTTCTGTTTTTCCTGCTTTTCTGTCTCTTATTTACAATTCTATCAACATTTTCTGCTTTTTGTCTGTGTCTGTCTGTTTGTTTGTCTGTCTGTCAGAGTGTGTGTACTGAGCACTCACACTTATCACCACGGAGGAGAAATCAAAGAAGGGGAGGGGAGGGACTGGAGAGAGTGAGAGGTGGGGGGGAGCGAGAGAAGGGAGTGACATGGAGTGACAGGGTGGGAGGAGTGAGATGGAGAGCAAGGATTGAAAGGAAGAGTGAGAGAAAGGAGTGACAGGGAGAGAGAGCAAGGAGTAAGAAGGGAGTGATAGAAGGGAGTAACAGAAGGGAGTGACAGGGAGGAAGAAAAGGAAGTGAGAGGGAGAGAGTGAGAGAAGAGAGTGAAAGGGAGAAGGGAGTGACAGGAAATGAGAGAAGGGAGTGAAAAAAGGGAATCAAAGAGAGCAAGAGAAGAGAATGACAGAGAGAGAGAAGAGAGTGAGAGAAAGAGAGAGAGCAAACAGGGAGTGAGAGAAGGGAGTGACAGGAGAGAGAGAGAGAGAGAGAGAGAGAGAGAAGGGAGTGAGAGAAGGAGAGACAGGGAGAGTGAGAGAAGGGAGTGACAGGAGAGAAGAGGAGTGAGAAGAGAGTGATACAGGGAGTGAGCAGAGAGTGAGAGAGAGAGAGAGAGAGAGAGAGAGAGAGAGAGCAAACAGGAGGGAGTAATTGAGA
This sequence comes from Portunus trituberculatus, assembly GCF_017591435.1. NCBI lineage: Eukaryota > Metazoa > Arthropoda > Malacostraca > Decapoda > Portunidae > Portunus > Portunus trituberculatus. The sequence goes on from NC_059285.1 coordinate 15,688,747, forward strand.
AGGGGGGGGGGAGTGGCAGGGAAGAAGGATGCTCGACAGAAAAAAAAAAAAAAATTGGTTCAGGTTATTTCAAATCTCATTACTGTTTTAAATGATGTGTCACTACACCTGAGTATCTCTTATGTATCACCACTACCGCTAATATTTCATTTATTTTATCGCTTGGTTTGATGTCGATTTCCATTTTATTTATTTAGTTATTCATTTATTTTATTTTATTTATTTATTTGATTTGTTTTCTGACTCCACGTATATGTAAAAATCTCATCTCTCTCTCTCTCTCTCTCTCTCTCTCTCTCTCTCTCTCTCTCTCTCTCTCTCTCTCTCTCTCTCTCTCTCTCTCTCTCTCTCTCTCTCTCTCTCTCTCTCTCTCTCTCTCTCTCATATTTCTATCCTTTTTATGATGTTGTTTCTCTTTTCATCCTCTGTATCTCTACCTGCTCTCTCTTTCCCTCCCTTTAAATGTTTCTTCAATTTTTACTCCTTTTTTTTTTTTTTTTGCGTTGTTTTTGAACCCTGAATATCTTCTTGCCATTGCACACTCACCAACAAACACGACCAATATTTTTTGCCTGTTTTTTTTTCCTTCATTTTCTTTTTTCATGGCTGCTTTAATTTATTTCTTACTACCTTGTCTTAAGTGATGATATTGGTGTATTTTTCTTCATTATTATTATTATTTTTTTTTTTATTAATGTATTGATTATCGAATGTTCCTGCATTAATGTATCTACTTGTCTTGTTTTTCCTAACCTTTCCTTTTTATTTGATTTAGAACCGTCTTTACTTTTCCATTTTTTTTTCCTCCTTTCTCTTATTTTTTTTTCCAGGAACACTCAATTTTTCTTCCCTCTTGCAGTAACTCACCTATTTTATCTATTGCCATATCTACTTCACCTGTTTCTTTCACCTGTCTGTCAGTCTGTCTGTCTGTCTGTCTGTTTTTCTGTCTTTCTGTACATGTCTCTGTCTATCTGTCTGTGTGATCCTTATTGCCTTCCATCTGTATCAAAATTTACCCTCCTGTCTATCACTTTATCACCTCTCCTACAACATGTCTGCTTTTCTACTATCTTTGCCTCTCATGCTTCCCTTTCTACCTGGTTCCCTTTGCACTTAAAACGAGGACGGAGATGAAAAGTAAATGCACAAGGGTAGATAGAGAAGGAGGAGGAAGAGGAGGAACATAAGAAAACAACAGCAACATCTTCAACAATAACAACAACGAAGATAGAAAGGGGAAAAAAGTAATGTAAAATAAATAGTAGACTAGTAGAAATATGTAGCCAGTATCCACACTTCTCTAAAAATGAAACACAAAGAAACACAAACACAAAGCAAACCAAAGAAAGCTACAACGATACTAACAGCAACAACAATAATAACAGCAGCAACAACAGTAACAACAACGACAATAGCAACAGCAACAGCAATAGTAACAGCAGCAACAACAGTAACAGCAGCAACAGTAACAGCAGCAGCAATAGTAACAGCAACAACAATGGTAACAGCAACAATAACAGTAATAAGAACAACAATAGTAACAGCAGCAGCAATAGTAACAGCAACAACAGCAGCAACAGCAACAACAGCAGCAACAACATAATACCTCTTTGCCACAACGATACAATAACACATCCAAACAAATCTAAGCTAAAAAAAAAAAAAAAAAAAACACGTAGACTAGAAAAGACGAAAAAAATAATAAAAAAAAAACACATCCCACCTTTCCTTCAACACCTGTCCTTTACATCTGCCTGATTACTTTATCCTCTTACTGTACCTGGTCACATCTACCTTTCTTCATTTTATACTCTCATCTCCCACCTCCCACTCTTACTATACACCTGTGCACACACCTGCCTCTCTGTCTCTGCTCCATTGTTTCTGCCCTTGTTGCCTGCCTCTCCGCTCTGGTCGTTATCCGATACTAAGAAGGCGTGTGCTTCAAGTGTGTCTGGGTAATGTGTTCTGTAATCCCTCCCTTGCACGTTCTCTCTTACTCCCTCCTTCGCTCTTAATCCCAGGCAAGGCTTCTAGTTATCTTCCTATCTCCTTTTTTATGCCTCGTAATCTCTCTCTCCCTCTCTCTCTTTCTCATTATCTTAGTTTGTCGTGTTATTTTTTTGTTATTTAATTTTTTTTTTTCGTCTGTTTATTTTTCGTTTAGATTTGTTTGGGTTTGTATTGTTTGGGTTACTGTATTGTTGTGGCCAAGAGGTATGCTGCTGCTGCTGCTGTTACTATTGTTGATGCTGTTACTATTGTTGCAGCTGTTACTATTGCTGTTGTTACTGTTGTTATTAATTTTGCTGCTGTTACTATTCCTGCTCCTGTAGCTTTTTTTTTTCTTTTTTTTACGGTAAGGCCTATAGCGCCTGTAGGCACACTTGAAGAGTGTATGGGACGCGCGTTCAGCTTAAATGGCAAAGTGTTTTAAGGCTATACGTGGTGGGATTCGAACCTACGCGTGGACATCTGCCCGATCCCACGCTCACCACCGTATCCACTATACCACCGCCTCCCTTGCTGTTACTATTGTTGTAGCTTTGGTTTGCTTTTGTGTTTGTGTTTCTTTGTGTTTCATTTTTAGAGAAGTGTGGATACTGGATACGTGTTTCTATTTGTCCACGGTTTATTTGATTTTATTCTATCCCTTTCAGTCTTTGTTGTTGTTAGTGTTGTAGTTGTTGCTGTTGTTTTCATTTGTTCCTGCTCTTCATCCTCCTCTTCTGTCTACCCTTGTGCCTTTCCTTTTTCATCTCAGTCCTCGTTTTCTTTACATAGTGGTGGGGAGGAGTGGCGAAGTTGGTGTGGGTAGGGGGAAGCTTGTCCATTTCTCTATTCACTACTCAGGAATTTACACCGGATTTACACAAGCGTTAAAGGATTCCTGTGGTGTGTGTGTGTGTGTGTGTGTGTGTGTGTGTGTGTGTGTGTGTGTGTGTGTGTGTGTGTGTGTGTGTGTGTGTGTGTCTTTATGTGTACATGCGTGTTGTAGTAATGTTCGTATGTGTTCTGTGTGTGTATGAGAGTGAGTTTATGTGTGTGTGTGTGTGTGTGTGTGTGTGTGTGTGTGTGTGTGTGTGTGTGTGTGTGTGTGTGTGTGAGCGCGCTCTATACATAATTTGCATTGTCTCTAAAATACATCACTATCAGAATACACCAAGGTAGAGTTAGCTTTAAAAAATCCAACTTCATTCTTTACAAAACACTCTCTCTCTCTCTCTCTCTCTCTCTCTCTCTCTCTCTCTCTCTCTCTCTCTCTCTCTCTCTCTCTCTCTCTCTCTCTCTCTCTCTCTCTCTCTCTCTCTCTCTCTCTCTCTCTCTCCCTCCTCCATCCCTCCTCTCTCCCACCTCTCTCTCTCTCCCTCCTCCCTCCTCCCTCCCTCCCTCCCTCCCTCCCCAACTTTCTTTCATTTCACATCCTCTCGTCTTTGTTCTCTCTCTTTCACTTGGTCCTGTTAACTTTACAGCGAGGAGTTTTGCCTGTACTTTTTAATCCCCAGTGCGAAATACTTTGTGGACTCTTGCCTTTTCCTGGAGGGGGCGCTGGAAAACTGAGAGTGCGTTCACCTGTCTAATAAGAAAGGTGTGTTTGTTAGGAGGAGGAGGAGGAGGAGGAGGAAGGGTTCGTAATAAGTAAGGGGAATGTAAGTAAGAAAAGGAGCTGGAGGTAAAATAGGAGGAGGAGGAGGAGGAGGAGGAGGAGGAGGTTGACCTTTACGTGTTAGACACAGGTTATATAAAAGAGAGAGAGAGAGAGAGAGAGAGAGAGAGAGAGAGAGAGAGAGAGAGAGGGGGGGGGAGAGAGAATATTCATATCTTTTAGTGTGTGTTTAGTCAGCATTTATTTTTTCTCATTACACACACACACACACACACACACACACACACACACACACACACACACACACACACACACACACACACACACACACACACACACCCCTTGTATATTACTAAGTGTTCATTTTTATTTATCGTATTTGTTTGTGTTCTTATTTTTTTATTAATTTTTATTTTGTTTTTAATTTTAACGGGGAGAGGCGCAGGTGTCCCCAAAATTCTTGCTCTTTTTCATTATTTTATTCATTTTTGTGTTTCTATATGTATATTTCAAAATGGAGGAAAGAAAGAAAGAAAGATGAAAATAAGAAAAAAGAGGAAGGGATATTAGGAAGAGAAGGAAATAAGAACAAAGAAGAAGAAGGAAAGAAGAGGAAGAAACTTAAAGGAAAGAATGTTAAGGAAAGGAAGAAAGAAGAAGAAAATAAGAAAAAAAGAGGAAGGAATATTAGGAAGAGAAGGAAATGAGATCAAAGAAGGAAAAATAAAGAAAAGGAGAATGTTAAGAAGATACTAAAGGAAGGAAAATTGTGGTAGAGGCGTGTGCAGAGTGACTGAGAGGGACAGCGTGAGTTCGTGAGCCGGTACAAGAAACTGCCATGCCACACTATTGGAGTCACGTCACCTGTTGTCATTCTGTCTCCATGCGTGACAAGATGATCCCAAACATTATCGCGTGTATTTTGGGGTTTCTCTCTCTCTCTCTCTCTCTCTCTCTCTCTCTCTCTCTCTCTCTCTCTCTCTCTCTCTCTCTCTCTCTCTCTCTCTCTCTCTCTCTCTCTCTCTCTCTCTGTCTGTGTGTGTGTGTGTGTGTGTGTGTGTGTGTGTGTGTGTGTGTGTGAAGAGAAAAATATATGCTAAATAAATAAACACTAAAAGACATGAATGCTCTCTCTCTCTCTCTCTCTCTCTCTCTCTCTCTCTCTCTCTCTCTCTCTCTCTCTCTCTCTCTCTCTCTCTCTCTCTCTCTCTCTCTCTCTCTCTCTCTCTCTCTCTTCCACTGTAAGTATTTCTCTCAGCTTGTGTTGTATATCTATCTCTAGTGTTTAAATTTAAAAATGTGTGTATTTATATGTATGTATGTATGTATGTATATTTAAATGTATAACGTATATTCCAAAACGGACAGAAAACACGAAGGTTGGATTTGAAAAGAATTACATATATCTCTCTCTCTCTCTCTCTCTCTCTCTCTCTCTCTCTCTCTCTCTCATATTTATTTAGTTCTTTCATGTTTTCCTTGGTCTGCCTCCTCTTCTTTTCCAACACACGTCCATATCTGGTATTTTTCTGCTGGCATTTTCAAAACTAGCTCATAAAAGAATAATGGGAAGATAGAATTTACTGGGGAATGAAAATATAATGGCGCTATCTACCACCCACCTTCATCTTTTAGCCTTTCGTTTTTTTCTTTTTATGCAGGGAGGACAGCTGGCCAAGGGGAACAAAATATGGGGAAAAATGCTCCACTGTGTTGCCAGTTCTCTTCTTTCCTATCATTAAAAATCTGACAATACTCACTTTTTTTCGGTTTTTAAGGTGAATGAAAAAAAAATATGAACTCTCTACTTTTTTATCCATCCTTAGCAAACAATCTTTTATATTTCTTTTTTGTGTTTTTCTGTATAAGATTATATTTCAAGTTAACACTTGAGAAGACAGTTACGCAAATACTCATTCGTTTTTGCACTCATTTATTACAACTCTCGATATTTTTCATAATGTTTACTAAAAAAAGTAAGTAAACTCATAGATAAATTAGGAAAAAGAAATTATCCCTCATCTATTCCCCTCATTTTTCTACTTTTCAAGGTACTGCCGCGGATTTTTATAATGATGTCTCATATTCTGTTGCAAGTTTTACATTTTTTCCACTGAGTTAAGCAAGGTCCCATGATACGCGTTTCTGAAATTCTACCCGTGATAAGGAGTTCTGAAAATCTATCCACGTGTGATAAGCGTTTCTGAAATTCTACCCGTGATAAGTATTTTTGCAAACCCACCCACGGCCTTCAACATTCCAGGGCCGCCGGCGAACCGTTGTCCTCATAAACCTCATTACTCAACATAACTTTTCCTTTCCTCTACGTGCTTTCCTTCACTGTTCTTCTCCGTGGCCTCCTCCGCCGCCCACGCTCGTTGCAAAAACTCTTTAAGAAAATTATCGAAGTTGTACCTTACTTCCACAGTTTTCTCTGATAGCTGAGTGAGAGTTGTAGATATTGTTCTTATAGGATTACCTTGGTTGTGGCTTATTTCCTCGACATTGTCATACATTTCTTGGTGTTGAAAATTGTAGCTTTTATTAATCTAACTTTCGCTTCCCTTCCGTATACATTCTTTTGTATTAGTTAAGAATGAGAATTTATAAAGCTTGTTCGCTCATGTGATTTTGATATCCGTGTCTTATTTCCTTTACATCATCTTTTTCTGTGAAGGATTGGTAATGTAAAAAGCTTATTTAACCCCTTTTAATACTGGAACACATTTCTACCTTGAGATTTGTGTATAATTAGACCATTTTATTGACATCAGGAAGTGTCTATGGAGGTCAGAAGATTGATGGCCACAGTCTTCACCATTTTAATCCCCCACATAAGTTTCTGGAGCTGTATAAAATCACCAAATAGTCACCAGAATGAATATGGAAACGCGTCACGGTACTGAAGGGGTTAACCTTGGCTTTTCATCTTCCACATTCTTGTATCAATTATGTGGGAATTATAAAACTAAGTCATCTCGTGTCTTAGTTGTCGTTCATTTCTTCACGATGTCATAACTTGTTAATTAAAGATGTTATAATATTAATCGACGTTCTCGCGGCTTCTCCTCCTCCACACTTTTCTCTGCTTTAATAAATTGGAATTACTATAAAACTTCTCGTGAAATTTTTCATATTCGTGTCTTAACCTTTTCATTACCATGGCGCGTTTCCATATTCATTCTGGTGACTATTTGGTGATTTTATACAGCTTCAGAAACTTAGGTGGGGAGATTGAAATAGTTAAGACTCTAGCCATTAATTTTCTGACCTTCATAGACTCTTCCTAATGCCAATAAAATGGTTTAATCGTACACAAATCTCAAGGTAAAAGTGTGACCTTGCATTGAAGGGGCTGAAATAGTCAAGACTTTAGCCATTAATCTTCTGACCTCCATAGACCCTTCCTGATGTCAATAAAATGGTATAATCGTACACAAATCTCAAGGTAAAAGTGTCCCAGTATTGAAGGGATTAATTCTTTCATGTTGCCATAATTCATTGAAGATTTGAATTTTTTATAAGCTTAATTAACGTGTACGTGGTTTTCCTTCCTCTGTATTCCTCTGAATTTGATGAATGAAAATAATAAAACTTTTTCTCATTAAATTTGTTTTGTTTATGAAATTTGTTGAGGATTCGAACTTTTACAAGATTAATTGACGTACTCATTGTTTTTCCTTCCCACACAGTCGTCACACGTGCCAGGGAAGGAAAACAACATTAAAGACTTGCTGGGTAGAGGAATGGTACACACACACACACACACACACACACACACACACACACACACACACACACACACACACATACACTGAGGATCCAGCAGAGTTTTAAAGAGAAGGTTTGATTTTTTGCAGATTCTTTCGCTTCTTCGTTGACATTAATTCAAGTTGTCAAAGATGGAAATATAATTAAAAGTTGTGGGTTACACGTGTGTGTGTGTGCGTGTGTGTGTGTGTTATAATTTTTCTTCATCTTCTTCTTCTTCTTCTTCTTCTTCTTCTTCTTCTTCTTCTTCTTCTTCTTCTTCTTATTATTATTATTATTATTATTATTATTATTATTATCATCATCATCATTATCATCATTATCATCATCATCATCATCATCATCATCATCACTACATTCATAGAAATTAGAATACAAGGTGTCATTGAAAAGAAGAAGAAAAGAAATAATGATGGAAAATAGTGAGAATAATACTTTAGAAAATGATGGTAATTGTAATGATGATGATGAATAGGTGAGAAAAATTACCAGAGAGTTAAGAGACAGATAGATAGATAATAGATAGATAGATAGATAGATAGATAGATAGATAAATAGATAGATAGATAGATAGATAGATAGATAGATAGAGAGAGAGAGAGAGAGAGAGAGAGAGAGAGAGAGAGAGAGAGAGAGAGAGAGAATTAGGTCACAGTAATGAGATATATTTACGTAAAGGCCTGGATAAGTGACTCACGTATGCCTGCACCGCTTTCAGACACCACCACCACCACCACCACCACCACCACTACCACCACCACTACCACCACCACCACCACCAAAAAGTCACTCCACACACATACCTCAACCATAAACTTAAATATAGCGAATGTTCTCCGTAGGCTTATTCTGTTGTGAATTCCGGTAGATAGACAGACAGACAAACAAACAGACAGATAGGCAGACAGATTGACAGACAGATAAGCCAGGGAAACAGACAAACAAGGCTAAATACACAGCTCTCAACAAAGATTACACACACACACACACACACACACACACACACACACACACACACACACACACACACACACACACACACACACACACACACACACACACACACTTCCACATATGTGAATAATTTTGTATCTTTCTCGAGATATGAAATAGAAGGTTTTGCACTATCCTCCTCCTCCTCCTCCTCCTCCTCCTCCTCCTCCTTCAAAATTTTCAAAAATTTTAATGGGTTTGCAAATATGAATATTCAAAAATACGTATCAGTCGACCAGTCAAATGTCACCAGAAGCAATGGTTTCAAAATTGTTGGTAAGCGTTTTGTAACAAATGAAGTCAAACACTTTTTCTTTAATCGCATAGTCAATATATGGAATGGTCTGCCATCAAATGTTGCCAACTCAGGTACTACCGAAACGTTCAAAGTTCGCCTCGATAAATACTTTGAATATAATCCCCGGTTGTCGCTATTCATTTCCGAATAACTTGCGCTTTTTCTTTTATCTCCCGGGCCTCTGATCGTGAATTAAATTGCCCGTTAGTTTAAATTACTCTCACCCTCCATACATGACACAGATAGCCCGGAGTGAACGGTCACTACTTTTACTCTCGATCTGTGAAGGGCTGTGGATAGTCAAGAGCCCTGACAGTAGGTGACCATCATCGGGATTTAAGGTACCAGGGTCACCGCTGCAGGGGTAACCATACAGTGTGCGGCGCCCTTTAAAGGGAAGTGCACTTTTACAGTGGTTGTACGGAGCTGGGGCCTGATTGACTGCTGCCTCTCTTGAAAGCGCCAGGCAAGGCTGCCGCACCACCTTTTTGACTCCACACTGTGTTTACATACATACTACACTACACTGCATACACGCACAGATAGCCCAGAGTGAACGGTCCTCCTCCTCGACCTCCTCCTCCTCCTCCTAAGTACCAGGGATCAATGTCCTCCTCCACCCATTCCTCCTCCTCCTCACTTTCCTCCTCCTCCTCCTCCTTTCTGTGATTCATTAGTTTCCACATTCATTAGTTTTTTTTTATCTTTTTGTCGTGATTCATTAGTTTCACATTCAGTTTGTTTCATTGTTTTGTTTTTGTTTTTTTCTTTTTTTCTTACTGAGAATCGCGGTGTTTATATTTACCTCACCTGTGCAGTGTTGCCGCGGCGTCATGTCTCTCCGTGTTGACCTCCGCTAATTAAAGGCGATGAACCCCACGCTGGCAATATTGTCGTGACGCGTCGTGATATTTTTTTTTATTTATCGGTATTTTTTGTTGTTCTATTTACCTCTTTACGAGTTTTATTTGTGGTGGGTATTTTGTTATAGATGGCAAGTGTTCCTGATTGTTTCTCTCTCTCTCTCTCTCTCTCTCTCTCTCTCTCTCTCTCTCTCTCTCTCTCTCTCTCTCTCTCTCTCTCTCTCTCTCTCTCTCTCTCTCTCTCTCTCTCTCTCTCTCTCTCACTAAAAATTGCGTGAGAATATTAAACACACACACACACACACACACACACACACACACACACACACACACACACACACACACACACACACACACACACACACACACGACAAAAAATTCCTGATGTTATAATCGAGTTTTGCGGTACCTGGTGAAGGCTAATTAGGGTCAGGTGTGTGTTGGCCAGGTGAGGCACGACCCTTAATAGCAGGTAATGGGAGAGTGGTACGAGGGACGACCACCTGAGGCCTGTGTTTGGCGGAGCTGTGGCGGTACCTCGGAACATAAACACGGGCTCTACAAGACACTCTACCTTAGGACATTGTACACTGGAGAAAATGTGGTAGGATGTTAGTTTTCTCTCTCTCTCTCTCTCTCTCTCTCTCTCTCTCTCTCTCTCTCTCTCTCTCTCTCTGCTTAGGAGTATGCGTGTTGGTGTTTTATGTGTGTTTGTTTGTTTTTCTTTTCTATCTTTCTTTTCTATCTTTTTTTTCCATCTTTCTTTCTTTTTCTTTCTTTTTCTTTTCTTTCTTTTCTTCCTTTCTTCCTTTCTTCCTTTATTCTTTCTTTCTTTTCTTCCTTTCTTTCTTTTTCTTTCTTTCTTTCTTTCTTTCTTTCTTTCTTTCTTTCTTTCTTTCTTTCTTTCTTTCTTTCTTTCTTTCTTTCTTTCTTTCTCTCTCTCTCTCTCTCTCTCTCTCTCTCTCTCTCTCTCTCTCTCTCTCTCTCTCTCTCTCTCTCTCTCTCTCTCTCTCTCTCTCTCTCTCTCTCTCTCTCTCTTTTTAGTACTGTCTTTCGTCACGTCTAGGATGGAAGACTTATAAACAACCACTTCACCTCTTCTTTCTTTTTCTTCTTTCTTTTTCTTCTTTCTTTTTCTTCTTTCTTTTTCTTTTTATTTTTTAAAGGAAGGGGGGGAAGGTAAGTTGGTTGGGTTCAGGTAAATTTCTTTTTTTATGTGCTTAGCTGTGTGTGTGTGTGTGTGTGTGTGTGTGTGTGTGTGTGTGTGTGTGTGTGTGTGTGTGTGTGTGTGTGTGTGTGTAGGATAGAAGTCTTAAAAATATCAACTCAACCTATTTTTTTTTTTTAAGTGTGTTTGAGTCATTATTTTATGTGCTTAGTTTTTTTTTTTTGTTTTTTTTATTATTCATATTATCTTTTATCTCATCTTGGGCGGAATTCTTATTGAAAAAAGCTTCACCTCTGCTTTTTTTTTTTATTTCTGTGTTTTCAAAGGCGGAAAACGAGAAGTGAAACGAAGAAAAAGGAAAAAAAAAAAAATAAACGAAAACTTGAGCCAATCGTCTTCGCCATGACAAAAGAAGTGGTCCTAAAGGGAAGCCACTTCATGTTTCTTCTTTTATCCTGAAAATTGAGAAGGAAATGAAAGGCTTTATTTCTTTTTTATCATTTTCCCTTAAACAAGTAGAGTACTAAAAAGGCAATTCACGCTTTTATTTTTTTTTGAAACTTAAAATTAGGAAAGAAATGGGTTTTTTCATCTTAGTTTCCAGGAAGAGAGAGAGAGAGAGAGAGAGAGAGAGAGAGAGAGAGAGAGAGAGAGAGAGAGAGAGAGAGAGAGAGAGAGAGAGAGAGAGAGAGAGAGAGAGAGAGAGAGAGAAGATTGATTTAATATATTCCTGTTTACATAATAATTGAATTGACTGATAGAAAAAACGGTGCCTCAATAGGAATATAGGTGAATGAGTATAACAAACACAGTTTGTAGAAAGAAGTAGGTGAAGTGTATAGAGAGAAAAAGCCCTCCGGAGAGATGTAAGTAAGATGAGTGAGAGAAACTTTGTGTACCAGCGAAATAGGTAAATAGACAAATAGGTGACGAAATAAGTGATACAGGTGAATTAATACAAGAAACAGTCGATAGGAAGTAGTAGGTGAATGTAGTAGATAAGTGTACAGGCCTTCAGAGTGACGTGAGTGGGTTGGGTTAACTTTAAGGGAATGAGTGAGAGAAACTTTGTGTACCGGCGAAATATTTAAATAAACAAATAGATGACGAAATAAGTGATGTAGGTGAATTAATATAAGAAACAGTTTATAGAAAGTAGGAGGTGAGTGTAGAAGCCTCCAGAGAGACGTGAGTGGGTGAATTTAACAAAAGGAATACGAGAAACCTTATGTATCAATGAAATATTTAAATAGACTAGATGACGAAATAAGAGATGTAGGTGAATAAAGATACCAAACAAAGTCTATAGAAAGTAGTAGGAAATGTACAGGCCTCCAGAAAGACATAAGTGGGTGAAATTTAATAGAAGGAATACGAGAAAATTTATGTATCAGTGAAATAGTTAAATAGACAAGTAGATGACAAAATGATACTCTGCACTCCTGTATTCCGAAACGGTGCGAGTCTCTGTAAACGATACGAGGAAATTAAATCTGATATTCGCGCGTCCTTTTCTCAGCGACGAAGCGGAGTCCCTGTTAACAATGTCACCAGAACACAACCTTGAAATCCCGCCAATGACTTCCACAAGAGCTCAAGTAGGGAGATGAATCGCTGCTATGTCTGAGAATGCTGCTGAGGAAGGAGGGTGCTGTGGACAGGTAATGGGCGAGAAGTGAAGGGAGGGAAAAATAAAAGGAGAAGTGAAGATGTCATAAACTCTGGAACATCATGGAAACACTGTGGTATTGAGTGGGATGTTGGGAAAACTGATTGTGAAGGAAAGAAAACGACAAGAATAACGGAGGAAATGTGAAGGGAAGAGAAGATGAAAGAAATATAGATGAGTGGCTGTGTCGTGTTCTTATTGGCGCGTCATGGAGACTCTGATCTAAAAGCGCGGGAAAAATTGACCAATGGGAAGCTGTCATCGGAAATTGCGCTTCTGGATGAGACATTGGGTGTACACGTGAGTCCTGCACATGAAAACCCTTTCACCACCAGTCAGTTTGCCTCATGATCACACACAACTCCTTCATATCTGTGCGATGCTAGTTCTGGAATAGTTTAAAACAATGAACTTTTGATCTTTGAAAATACTGAATCTCCTTAAAATTATAAGTAGTTTAGATTCTTTCTCAAACTTAAGTCAAGTAGCTAATGAAAGGAGTTCAGTTTGCATTTTTTTCTTAACTATTTCAGCCTTTCTAGTTGTCAATAGTTTTGTCGATAAAAAGAGAGCTTAACTTTTTAATAATGTGAGAGGGCACTGGCCTAGGGCAACAAAAGATCGAAAAAAGGCCCGTTGAAATGCCAATCCTTAAAGAAAGACCAAACCTCCCTCTGGAAAGAGTTCAAGTCATAGCAAGAAGAAAATCCAAAAGCAGAAAGAGAGAATTTACCAGAAAAAAAAAGAGATGAATGATTAAGAACACTCGTTAACTCTTGCATTAGAGAGGCAAGCTGAATAAGCATACCTGCAACTTTTCTCAAACACTTCTCTCCAAATAACTCTTGAACAGTATTGTAGCTGAGAACAGGAGAAACTAACTTTAATTCTCATTCTTTTTGTGTGTCCATGCAAGTCACCCCTCACACATCCTGTACCAGAAGAGGAACCTAAACAGTGAACAGTTACGTAGCTTAAAATAGAAGAGTCAAGCTTCTCTTTGTGTCCATGGAAGTCACGACTCACACTATTCTGTCAGCGAGGGAGGTATGCAGCCAGTGAACCGTGAACGTGCTAACCAGTTCACTAGTGATATTTGGTTAGCCTTGATCCTCGCGTCTGTACAAAGGACTTCTGGGAATACAGGAAGACGAATACTGGGAATATGAAGGAAAAAGAAAGGAGTTAAAACAATTGAAGCGAAGAAAGAGAGACGGTGGGTTGGAAGGACGGGAAGTGAGAGAGGGAGAGGGAGAGAAAGAGATGATGATGAAAGGAAGACTTGATAGAATTAGCTGATGAATAAGCTTACAGAAAAATTAGAGAAAACATCAGTTAAGAGGAAGAAAGAAGACTACACTATAGTGAGGTGGGAACGAGAGAGAGAGAGAGAGAGAGAGAGAGAGAGAGAGAGAGAGAGAGAGAGAGAAAAGGAGAAGAGAAAAAAAAAGTGAGATAGTCAGTGGAGAAAAAAGGAGGAGAAAGAAGGAAATAATCAATACGAAGGAATAGAAAGGAAGGGAAGAAGTAAAGATAAAAAGGAAACTGAAGGGGGAATAGAGAAAAGAATAAGATAAGAATATAAAAAAAGAAAAAATGAGAAAAGATAAAAGGAGAGACGAGGAAGAGAAAGGGGAATATAGAAGTGAGGGAATGATTACAAATAAGGGAGGAAATAAATGGAAAAAGGGAAAAATTGCAGATGGAACGGGAAAAGCGAATGAAGGAGAGAAAAAAAAGGGATATTAAAGGAAGAAAAAGACGAAACAGCAAAATTGAAATAAAAAAAACGAAGATATGATAACGTTATAATTAGAACACCAGAAATATTATCTCTCTCTCTCTCTCTCTCTCTCTCTCTCTCTCTCTCTCTCTCTCTCTCTCTCTCTCTCTCTCTCTCTCTCTCTCTCTCTTCTCCCATCTTTTTCCCTTGTGACTTTTCTTCTTTCTTTTCTTCATTTCTTTCATTGCTTTCTATTCATTTTTCTTTACTTACATATATCTTTAATTTCTTCATTTATTCTTTCATTCTTTCCTTCTTTCCCTCCCCCTCCCTTCGTTTACCCTTCAATCCTTTCTTGTTTCACCTCCTGCTCTACTTTTTTCCTTCTTCCTTTTCTTTTCCCTCATGCATCGACAGTCCCTCCCAAGACCTTCCTTTAAATATGTTAAAGAGATGTATGGTTATGTAAGGAAGGGTAAAGATTGAACCACGGCTGTCTGGAGGGGCCGTGAGGGGGCTTACTGAGGTGATGGGAAGAGGAAGTGATGGGAAGTGATAGGAATAGAAATGGAAACTCAAATTGGATGATGATTGATGACACGTAAGCATCCATGGAAGATTGATGTGTGGTAATATTCTCTCTCTCTCTCTCTCTCTCTCTCTCTCTCTCTCTCTCTCTCTCTCTCTCTCTCTCTCTCTCTCTCTCTCTCTCTCTCTCGCTCGCTCGCTCTCTCTCTCTCTTTCTCTCGTGTATATTTATTTTCTTAATTTTCTAAATGATAGAATGGAGTGAGTGGAGGGCGGGAGGGAGGGTGGAGGAGGAGGGAGGAGGAGGGAGGAGGAGGAGGAGGAGGAGGGAGGAAGAGTGGGAAGAGTGGAGATAGGGAGGGAGGGAGGAAGGAGTGGAGAGAGGGAGGGAGAGAAGGAAGGAAGGATGGATGGAGGGAGAGAGCAGAGAAGGAAATAAAAATGGTTCTTTTGACTTAATTTACGTTTTTTATCTTATCTATTTATTTCCATAGATTTCACTGTGCTTTTAGTTCCCTGACACACACACACACACACACACACACACACACACACACACACACACACACACACACACACACACACACACACACACACACACACACACACACACACACACACACACACACACACACACACACACACACACACACACACACACACACATCACGTCTTTCCCTGCCCCCTCCCCCTAATCCCCGCCAAAGAGGTAACCAGCCACACCACCCTCGCCCCCACACGCAGGTAAATCTCAGGTGTTCGCAAGTAAATTATCTATCTCGAAATCACCTGCCCACTTAATTAACTTACCTGTTAGACTCGTTAGTGTGTGTGTGTGTGTGTGTGTGTGTGTGTGTGTGTGTGTGTGTGTGTGTGTGTGTGTGTGTAATTCACCTCCTCAGTCGTCTGCTGGTCACCCAGCCAGTCTTTCCCATTAAGGAGCGAGCTCAGAGCTCATAGACCGATCTTCGGGTAGGACTGAGACCACATCACACACTCCACACACCGGGAAAGCGAGGCCACAATCCCTCGAGTTACATCCCGTACCTATTTACTGCTAGGTGAACAGAGGCTACACATTAAGAGGCTTGCCCATTTGCCTCGTCCCGGTAAGCGGTAAGCCTCTTAATGTGTGGCCCCTGTTTACCTTAGCAGTAAATAGGTACGGGATGTAACTCGAGGGATTGTGGCCTCGCTTTCCCGGTGTGTGGAGTGTGTGATGTGGTCTCAGTCCTACCCGAAGATTGGTCTATGAGCTCTGAGCTCGCTCCGTAATGGGAAAGACTGGCTGGGTGACCAGCAGACGACTGAGGAGGTGAATACACACACACACACACACACACACACACACACACACACTAACGAGTCTGACAGGTAAGTTAATTAAGTGGGCAGGTGATTTCGAGATAGATAATTTACTTGCGAACACCTGAGATTTACCTGCGTGTGGGGGACGAGGGTGGTGTGGCTGGTTACCTCTTTGGCGGGGATTAAGGGGAGGGGGTTTGGCTGCCTCTGTGGATGGTGTGGGGGTGTGTGGTGTGTATGGGGGGTAGGGGAGAGGGAGGGGGCAGGGAAAGACGTGATGTTCCTGGTCTAATTTCAACTTCTATCCATTTTTTGAGAGAGAGAGAGAGAGAGAGAGAGAGAGAGAGAGAGAGAGAGAGAGAGAGTCGTTACTACAAATTTTTTACTACCTAGATATAAAAATAATGAAAGAATTGTTTTAATGAATGAATGAAGAAACGTATAAATTTATGAATGAAGGAAGGAATGAATAAATAGTGGATTGACAGTAAAAAACGATGAATAGATAGACAAATGAGTGAATGAACCGATGAATAAATGGAAGCATGAGTCACGAAGGCAGAAGACGAATGAATAAATGTGAATGAATGAATGAATAAATAAACTAATAACTAAATGCAGGAGTATTTAAATGAATAAATAGAAAGATGAATGTAACAGCAAGTTTATAAATCAATCCATATCAGAAGGTTTGGCTGAGTGAATGGATGGGCCTTTTTCTATAGGACATTTTTATAACACTAGGCCTTTTAATAGTTTTGTTACTTTTACCTTGTTTCTCTTACATAAAAAAAAAAGGATTGATGAATAGTTAGAAAGATAATTGGCCTTTTTTCAACAATGGGCCATTTTTTTTGTATAATAGTAGCCCTTTTTAATCATTTTTGTTATCTTTACCTTGTGTCTCCTCTTAGATAAACAAAACCAGCGATAAATGGCTAGATAGATAATGGCCCTTTTAAAACAATGGGCCTTTTTCTTATAATGGATCTTTTTTTTAATCCATTTTCATCCTCGTCTTGTTTCCTCTCGTATATAAAACAATAATAGAATAGTAAAATGAATGGCAATGTTGTAGGTGGACAGTGAAGTGAGGGGAGGGTATGGGCGTGGTTAGGGGTGGTGTAGGGGAGGGTTGGGATACCATATGAGGGCGTGGCGTGGGTGTGGGTGTCTTTTGAGAGGATCAGTGAAGGTGTGTGTGTGGGCGGTTCCATCATCATCTTCTTTATCTTCTTTTGTCTCTTTCCAATACCCTTTGAATCAGTATTGAGGTGAAGATTATCAGTGACTCCTCCTCCTCCTCCTCCTCCTCCTCCTCCGTCTCTTTCTCTTTCTCCTCCTTCTCCTTCTCCTTCTACTCCTCCTTCTTCTATTTCTCTTTCTCTTCCTCCTTTTTTTTCTCTTTCTCCTCCTCCTCCTCCTCCTCCTCCTCCTCCTCCTCCTCCTCCTCCTCCTCCTCCTCCTCCTCCTCCTCCTCCTGTCTGAACTCGGAATCCAACACCATTCCATCTTTCAGCTTTCATTATTGCCGGAATGCTTCAATCTAGGTTACACACACACACACACACACACACACACACACACACACACACACACACACACACACACACACACACACACATCTTTCCTTTTCTGTCTGATTTTTTTTTTTTTAAGGGGAAAACGAGTGGAGACAGAAATTTAAAGTCATTATATTAATTATTTGACTTGTTTCTATTGATTTTGTTTATAAATTCATGATAAATCTTGGAAATTCTCAGTGAATAGTGTAGATTGAAGTTTGGCTCCAAGCTGTCATTCGTGAAGAGGAGAGATGAGGAAGAACTAGTGAAGAAGGCAATGCTGATACCAGTTACGCGGAGGAGTGTGGGTAGACGGAGAATGAGATGGAAAGACATGGTGAAGAGTGACATGAATAAACTTTGACCACAAGAAGAGGACGCAGTGAATAGAAACAGATGAAAGAAGTTAACTCGAGTGGCTGACTCTACAACAGTGGGAAGAAGGCCGTAGCAAGAAGTTAGTCGTAGTTGGAAGGAAGATTATTAACCCCTTCAATACTGGGACACATTTTTACTTTGAGATTTGTGTATGACTAGACCATTTTATTGACATTAAGAAGGGTCTATAGAGATCAGAGGTTTATTGACAACAGCTTTCACTATTTCAATCTCCCCACAAAAGTTTCTGAAGCTGTATAAAATCACCAAACAGTAACCAGAATGAATATGGAAACGCGTCAAGATACAGAAGGGGTTAAAAGAAAACAGAAGTAGAGTCACTCATAAGAAAAAATACTTCACAGGAGAAATGAGCCAACAGATCAGATTTTCAAGTTAATTAAATTTCAATATCTTGACACAATTTTGATTCACTCAGCTGTCAGTCGGAGCGAGGGAGGAAGAAGTTATTAAAAAAAGGTCCAGTGGGAATAAGAACATATAACTTTTACAAGGAACAAATAGACAGATTGAGTGTTTACATTGATAGACAGTCTTGGGAAAACGATGAATAGACAAATTTGTATTCAGTTAGTAAAGTTAGTCATTTATAGTGAGTGGGAAGAATATCAAAGGGAGGCAGCAAGGGGCCACCACCACCACCACCACCACCACCAGCACCACCAGCAGGATAACGAACACACGTAAGAGGAAACCACCTGTCTTAACTAATGAGGGAAGGTAACAGGTGTACTTGTCTCCATCTGTCAACACCTGAAGGATACATTCAACACTTACTTATATTTTTTCCTCCTCCTCCTCCTCCTCCTCCTCCTCCTCCTCCTCCTCCTCCTCCTCCTCCTCCTCCTCCTCCTCCTCCTCCTCTTCCTCCTCTTCTTCTTCCTCCTCCCTCCTCGACAGGCCAAGGCTCCAAGACTGACGAGAACTTGGTAATGAAGAAAACGTTAAACTCGACCAGAGAATGTTTGGAGAGTCGAGTTCCTGGTTCTAAAAGCCAATTAATTCCCTTCGACGAGATGGACGAGGACGACGAAGAGGAGGAGGAGGAGGAGGATTAGGAGGAGAAGAAGAAGAAGGAGGAGGAGGAGGAGGAGGAGGAGGAGGAGGAGGAGGAGGAGGAGAGACGAACGCTTTATCCCTGCTGCAAAAGATAGATAAGATAGATGTAAATAGATAATAAAGACATAAGTAGAGAGAGAGAGAGAGAGAGAGAGAGAGAGAGAGAGAGAGAGAGAGAGAGAGAGAGAGTCAACCAAGAAAATCACAGGATATATCTCGACATGGAAATAAGAGAATGTAATGACTTGTGTGTGTGTGTGTGTGTGTGTGAGAGAGAGAGAGAGAGAGAGAGAGAGAGAGAGAGAGAGAGAGAGAGAGAGAGACAGAATGACTAACAAAGAAAACGATAAAAACAAAAAATGGTGGAGCGGAAAAAAAAAGACCTCATCAACTTCTAATTTTCCCCGGCCACTCAGGTTTCCCTCCTCCTCCTCCTCCTCCTCCTCCTCCTCCTCCTCCTCCTCGGGCGTGTTTAGTTCCCGATAATCTCCCAAACGGTGGTGGGGTGAGGCATTAAGGTTAGTAGGTCTGTCGCCTCCAATCCCCGCCCGAGTATCTCATGTCGCCTTGATTCTTTCGCTTTTTCAGAGGGCAGGATCGACCGTTTTATCCCCGCCTCCTCTTCCTTCTTGTTCTTGTTGTTGTTCTTGTTGTTGTTGTTGTTCTTGTTCTTGTTCTTGTTCTTCTTTATTTTTTTTTCTTCTCCTTCTTCTTCTTCTTCTTCTTCTTCTTCTTCTTCTTCTTCTTCTTCTTCTTCTTCTTCTTCTTCTTCTTCTTCTTCTTCTTCTTCTTCTTCTTCTTCTTTATTTTTCTCCTCCTCCTCCTCCTCCTCCTCCTCCTCCTCCTCCTCCTCCTCCTCCTCCTCCTCCTCCTCCTCCTCCTCCTCACGCAGGCATTCCAATCAGAGAACAAACGCAAGGACATCAAAGTTAAACCGATCTTCTCTTTCTCTTCTTTTCACCTCAAGACGATAGTATGGACTGATTCTCTCTCTCTCTCTCTCTCTCTCTCTCTCTCTCTCTCTCTCTCTCTCTCTCTCTCTCTCTCTCTCTCTCTCTCTCTCTCTCTCTCTCTCTC
>NC_059285.1:15721277-15741277 GCF_017591435.1 Portunus trituberculatus
AATAGTGCCAGTAGGAATAGTAATAGTGCCAGTAGGAATAGTAATAGTGCCAGTAGAAATAGTTATAGTGCCAGAGGGAATAGTAATAGTGCCAGTAAGAATAGTAACAGTGCCAGAGGGAATAATGGAATAGTGCCACGTTACGATGACAATTAAATCCAAAATATTATGATGTTGAGAAGGATTTGAAGTATGAATGCAAAGGAGGAGGAGAAGATTGGTGAATAAGTAATAATTGTAGGATGAAGGAATAGGAAGAGGAGAAGAGACAGGAAGGATTTGAATTATGAATGCAAAGGAGGAGGAGAAGATTGGTGAATAAGTGAAAAGGTGTTGGAAGAGGAAGAGGAGGAGAGAGAGAGAGGAAGGATTTGAAGTATGAATGCAAGGAGAAGGAGGAGGAGGAGGAGGAGGAGGAGGAGGAGGAGGAGGAGGAGGAGGAGGAGGAGGAGGAGGAGGAGGAGGATAAATAGGTGGAGGTATGAGTGAAATTGTTTAGAATGAAGGAAGAGGAAGAAAAGGAGACACAAGAAGGATTTTAAGTATGAATGCAAGGAGGAGGAGGAGGAGGAGGAGGAGAAGGAGTAGGAGAAATAGTGGATTTATGAGTGAAAAGGTATAAAATGAAAGAGGAAGAGAGAGAGAGAGAGAGAGAGAGAGAGAGAGAGAGAGAGAGAGAGAGAGAGAGAGAGAGAGAGAGAGAGAGAGGAAAACACAAAAGCTGACCATTAGAAGGTGTGACGGATATAGAGGCGAAAAGGGTATAAATGAAAAAAGAGGAAGAGAAAGAAGAGAGAGAGAGAGAGAGAGAGACAGGAAAACACAAAGACAGACTGATGGAAAGAGTGACGGATATAGAGGGCGCCACAGGGACAGACGGACACACACCACCCACCGCTGCTAGTGAAAACAAACAGTACCAGTGCAGGGCAGGTGACGGTGGACACGGTGCGGAAAAGAGACCGTCACATTGGGAAGGGGAGGAGTTAGTGTCACTGTTAAGAACTAATGAAGATGAAATGAAGGTAATGGTTTTAATGGGCGGGCTGTAACAAGGCAGGCTCATTACAGAATTAAGGAAGCAGGAAGCGCAGCAGGTCATGGCCATCTGTCTGTCTGTCTGTCTGTCTGTCTCTGTGTCTCTTAATCTGCCTCTCTGTTAACTTTTTTTGTCTGTCTGTCTGTCTGTATGTGTATCTATCTGTCTATCTACCTGTCTGTGTTTCTTTGTGTCTGTCTGCTTGTTTATCTATCTTCATGTCTTTATCTACCTCTCTGTTTACCTTCGTGTCTGTTTATCTGTTTGTTTGTCTGTCTTTATCTCTGTTTATTGGCCTGTGTTTACTGCTCTCTCTCTCTCTCTCTCTCTCTCTCTCTCTCTCTCTCTCTCTCTCTCTCTCTCTCTCTCTCTCTCTCTCTCTCTCTCTCTCTCTCTCTCTCATTGAATTGAAAACACCCACGCTTATATTTTCACGTCTCTAGTCTATCTCATCACACACACACACACACACACACACACACACACACACACACACACACACACACACACACACACACACACGTTACAACTTCCCACGCCAGACATTCTCAACAGCATTCCCTTTTTCACTTTCTCATCCTTTTTCTCACTATTATATGTAAGTGGCGTACCCTCACCATTAAAAAAGAAAAAAAGTACGTTCCAGCTAACTTGGCAAACAGACTCCTCCCACTCGAACCTTTTAATGCGCCTCATTGGTTACTTTAATGACGACGCTCCGCCCACTTCTTATCCTGACACTGTGATTGGTTGTTAGTGTAAAGGGCTGATTTCATTGGTTCCTGTGTGGTGTGTCTGTTGGTGTCATTAGGGGGTGGGAGGAGGGGACGGTGACGTGTCTGTTAGTGTCACTCCAGTGGGTTGGGGGGTGTGGAGGCTTCTTCCTACCTGGCGCCTTTTTACCTGTGATTATCTTCTCATTAGATAGATTACAGTTTTCTTATCTAATTAACTGCTCTCCGTTCTACCTGTTCCCTTGTCTCTCAAAGCATGATGTACTTCAACCAGGGTGTGCGCTCTCTCTCTCTCTCTCTCTCTCTCTCTCTCTCTCTCTCTCTCTCTCTCTCTCTCTCTCTCTCTCTCTCTCTCTCTCTGCATTTTTACTCTTGCCTTATTTAACATCCTTTCTTATTCTGTTTCCTTCCATATTTTTTGTACTTTCTTTCATCTCTCTCTCTCTCTCTCTCTCTCTCTCTCTCTCTCTCTCTCTCTCTCTCTCTCTCTCTCTCTCTCTCTCTCTCTCTCTCTCTCTCTCACTGTTCTTCACCCGTGTATTGCTTCAGTGCATCATCTTTTATTGCTATTATTCGTTGTTATTTTCCATCTCTCGGCCCTCTGTCCCCCCATTACTACCTGCGTGAATGGCCAATGAGTGTACAACTGCCCCCTGTAACTTGTGCAACGCCATACCCTTTGCTACAATGACCCCGACCGATTCCAAAATTACGGTAACTGAATACTAACAAGGGTAATATCTAGGGTAGTAAAGCAGAGTCTAGGGATATTCTACACCACTTTTATAAAATAGACTTGTAAGTGGGAACTAGGAGAGGAGTACTGGGAGAGGAGGGAGAGAAGGAGAAGGCATAGAAGGGGAGGGGGGGGATGATATTATGTGATGATGTAACCCATTCAGTGGCCAGTGACAGGGACGAAAGGAAGGGTGGATGGAATGGAAGTTTTGCCAATAAGGTATGGAGTGATTATATTCATTTATTTATTTTTTTATTAGTGTTTAATGGTGAAAGGAGATACAGCAAGGGTATTTATTGGTGAGACAACGCTTTGAGTGACCAAAAAGACTTAAAAATTATTAAAAGTGTGGATTTTGTCAGGTTAAGTGGTGAAGTATTATTTTTTATCTTTTTTATTGGTGAAGGGACGTTAATAAACAAGGGTATTTATTGGTGAGACAACGCTTTAAGTAACCAAAAAAGACTTAAAGAATTATTAAAAGTGTGGAGTCTTGTCAGGTTAGTGAGGGACGTATCTTGTTTTTTTTAGTGTGTGTTGGTGAAAGGACGTTAATAAACAAAGGTCTTTATTGGTGACGACGCTTTAGTGACCAATTAAACACTTCAAAATGGTTAGAAATGTAGTGTTTTCTCCAAATTAAGTGGGAAAGTATTCTTCTTTTTTTTTTTTGCTGTTTTAGTGATGAAGGAACGTTAATAAACAAGCGTATTTATTGGTGAGATAACCCTTTAGTGAGCAATAAGACGCTGCAAGATGTTTTAATGTGTGGAGTCTTCACCAAGATAAGTGGGACAGTAATTCTTGTTTTATTTTACTGTTTAATGGTAAAAACACTTTAATTAACCCTTTAATACTGGGACATTTTTATTTTGAGACTTATATACGATTAGACCGTTTTATTGGCATTAGGAAGGGTCTGTGGAGGTCAGAAGATTAATGGCCACAGTCTCCACTAGTTTAACCTCCCACGTAAGTCTCCCAAACTGTATAAGATCAGCAAATAGTAACCAAAATGAATATGGAAACGTGTCATGGTACTGAAGGTGTTAATGGGGATATTATACGATGACAACCCTTTAGTGACCAATGAGATGCTTATAAAGGGTTAAAAGCGTGGAGTCTGCTCGCCGAGTTACTTGTATAGTATTTTATGTTTTTTACTGTTTAACCCTTCAGCAACAGAACGCGTTACCATAATCACTCTGCTTACTATTTGGTGATTTTATACACCTTCAGAAACTTATGTGGGGATTAGAATAGTGAAGACTGTGGCCATTAATCTTCTGACGTCCATAGACTCTTTCTATTGTCAATAAAATGATCTAATCACACCCAAAATTCGCATTTCTATATTCATTCTGGTTACTATTTGGCGATTATATACACCTTCAGAAACTTATGTGAGGGATTAAGATATTGAAGATTGTGGCCATTAATCTTCTGACGTCCATAGATCCTTCCTAATGCAAATAAAATCATCTAATCACACCCAAAAATATCAAGGTAAAATTGAGTCTCAGTATCGAAAGGGGTAATGATGAAAGCACGTTAATTAATGAAGATATATGATGACGTTACCCTTTAGCCTTTAGTGAGCAGTGAGACGCAGCGAGGTAGACAGGAAGGAGGAGTGTCGTCTACTTGGCTGGAATGAACGAACTTAGCTTTCCTCAGTGGTTCAGAGATATTACTTCAACCCCTTCAGTACCAGGACGCGCTTCCATATTCATTGTGTGACTATTTGGTGATTTTATACAGCTCTTTCCTCACTCCTTACCTTTAATTTTCCCTTTTCCCTTTCTTTTAACTTACCCATTTCCCCTCAAGCCCTTTCTCTTAACCCCTTCTATACTGGGACACACTTTTACCTTGAGATGTGTGTACGATTAGACCATTTTTTACCTGTAGATTTGTGTACGATTAGACCACTTTATTTGCATTAGCAAGTGTCTAAGGAGGTCAGAAGATTAATGGCCACAGTCTTCACTCTTTTAATCCCCCACATAAGTTTCTGAAGCTGTATAGAATCACCAAATAGTCACCAGAATGAATATGAGAACGCGTCATGGTACTGAAGGATCGAGGTAACCAAACCAAAAGACATGACCCGTTTACCCTACCACTCCTACGTCCTCTCCCTTTCTTAACACCCATTGTCAATTTCTCCATCTCTACCTTTCCCCTAAAACCAACCTTAAACACATACCCTCCTTCACCTATCACCTTTACTAACCCTCTTCTCCCAATTCCTAACCACCCTCCCTCTACCACCTCCTTTCCCTCCATTCCACCTTCCTTCTCTCAACAAATGCCGTTCCTCCATTGAAAGGCAAAGATTGGACTGCTGGAATTGAACCAAGTTGGAATGTGACCAGTTTGGGGACTTTGTGGGGACGGAGTGCGACAAAGTATTGGTGTCTTGTACTAATGTTTTAAAGGGAGGGAAGGCAGGCAGGGGGGCTGAGTGGTGGTGGTGGTGGTGGTGGTGGAAAGAGGCAGGAAATGACTTGAAATGGGCGTGGAAGTGAAAGTCAGAGAGAGAGAGAGAGAGAGAGAGAGAGAGAGAGAGAGAGAGAGAGAGAGAGAGAGAGAGAGAGAGAGAGAGAGAGAGAGAGAGAGAGACAGAGAGAGAGGGGGGTGGTAAAGCATAAACGGTGAAGATAAAATCGAAAAAGACATGAAAATACTTTGCAAGGAACCAGGAAAAGAAAGAGGATGGGAAGAAGGAGAGCAGAAAAAAGATTCAACCAGATAGCCAGACAGACAGACAAACAGCCAGACAGCCAGCCAGACAGCCAGCCAGACAGACAGACAGACAGACAGACAAATACACAAACTTAACGCATCCAACACATTCTCTCAACTTCGCATTTCTTTTTCAGTTTGGCGGGAAGGAAATAGAAAAAAAAAATAGAAAACAAAATAGTAAACATATAATGAAAAAATATGAAACTACACTACAGTATACGTGGGAGGGAGGGGGAGGGGGAGGGGCCTGGGAACTCAATGTATAAATTTGAAATAGCAGAGAAAATGAAGGGTGCGAAAATATAAAATGCAGGTAAGCGTGTTGCGGAAAATGAATAACGAGAATAACGCTAAGAGAATAATGTAAGGAGTGAATTGTGCAGAGTAAACTGTATGGTCAGTGTTTTCTATAGAGGAAAAAAAAATGGGAAATTAATTATGTGAAGTGTAATACGTAATGCACTTGTGGAGAGTAAAGGGAACAGTAGAAAAGGCAGGATGGAAAGAGTGATATTTGGATAGATGGATAGATGGATAAATACATAGATAGATAGAGAGAGATGAGTAATTAGATAGATAGGTATATTGAGAGAGAGAGAGAGAGAGAGAGAGAGAGAGAGAGAGAGAGAGAGAGAGAGAGAGAGAGAGAGAGAGAGAGAGAGAGAGAGATAGGCAGATTAATACACGAATGAAGAGATAGATATATAGATAAATAAATAGACAACTAAATAGATAGATAGACAGATAGATAGATAGACAGATGGATAGATAGATAGGTTGATAAATAGATAGATAGATAGACAGATAGACGGACAGATCAACAGATAGACAAAAAGAAATGTAAGAAGTTTGTATTGCATCTTCCAAGCTCATCCATTCTCTCTCTCTCTCTCTCTCTCTCTCTCTCTCTCTCTCTCTCTCTCTCTCTCTCTCTCTCTCTCTCTCTCTCTCTCTCTCTCTTTCGGTGGTTATGGCAACATTGCTAACACCCTCCTCGCTACTGCCGTCGTGAACGTCATTTTAAGATCACCATTAAGAACAGAGAGAGAGAGAGAGAGAGAGAGAGAGAGAGAGAGAGAGAGAGAGAGAGAATCGTTAAAGGTGATTATTCTGTATGTAATTAGGTTAAGTGGTTGTCTGGTGGGTTGTAGGTGTGTTGCAGGTAGATAATTGCAGGTCAGGTAAAGGGTTAAGTGGTTGGTTGAGGGATAATGCATAATACAATGATCTCACACTTGTAATCCGTATCAATAATAAAAAGCTTGAAATGTTGATCTCCACGTTTTTTTTTTTTTTTTTTTTTTTTTTGGTCTGTCATACCTGCAAGGGGACTAGCAACTAAGTAGGCCCTTTTTTTTCTTGGTGTTGCATTTGGCCAGCTTTCTTCACTTAGTAAAAACAAAAATAATAGTAATGGCCCAATTCCTTTTTTTTTTTTTTTTCTTTCTTTTTTTTCAAACTCTCATACCTGCAAGGGGACTAGCAACTAAGTAGGACCTTTTTTTTTTTTAGTTTTTGTGTTGGATTTGGCCAGTTTTTTTTTATTTATTTATTTATTTATTTATTTTATTTATTTTTTTTTTTTTTTTGCTGCAAAGAGACGGGCAATTAACCCCCTTTTTTTTTGTGTGTGCTGTATTTGGCCAGCTTTCCACTCTGATGTAAAAATAGATAGTAATTGGCCAAGATAACTCAATATATTTTAGTTTTTGTTGCACGTTTGAGTCCAGCCAAGCAACATCACTGGAGGGAGAAATTAAAGTAGAAGTGAAGTGTAGAAATGTAGAAATAGCTGATACATTAAAAAGAAGTAAGATTAATGAAGTACCTGATATTAATTGCAAATATAGAACAGATAAAAAAAGTAGATCTCAATGGAAAAATAAAATAAAAGATTGAAATGTTTGTGATAATAGTAATGGTAATACTAGCGTGGGTGGCAGGGAGAGACAGGCTGATGCAAGGGAATGTAGGGAATGTACAATATTCCTTAACGTTACGGTTATACAACCATCTCTAGAAACAAATGACTCTTTTTAAACATATCTTTCTGAAAATGGCTCAACGTTAAAGAATAGAATATATTCCTTTGCATTAGCTTGTATTTTCCCACCATCCACTCTACACATTTGTCTATATATACACAATAATAATAATAATAATAATAATAATAATAATAATAATAATAATAATAATAATAATAATAATAAGTGATGACAATGATAATGATAACAACAACAATAACAACAATAATAATGATAATAATAATAATAATAATAATAATAATAATAATAATAATAATAATAATAACAATAATAATAATAATCATGATAATAATAATAATAATAATAATAATAATAATAATAATAATAATAAAAAGAAAAAGATTGTTTATAAACACACACACACACACACACACACACACACACACACACACACACACACAGAGAGAGAGAGAGAGAGAGAGAGAGAGAGAGAGAGAGAGAGAGAGAGAGAGAGAGAGGAGGGTGCTGTTTACTGTTTGGAAGATTACATTTGGAACCATCACCTCCCCGCGGTTCGTGTTGTCTGGAATTTGGAAGTTGGTGCAGCGCGTTTTGGTGATGTCTTTGTGAGTTGCGCAAGTAAACATTTAGCTGTGTTTGTTTTTATATGTGTGTTTGTTTAGAATTAATAGAAAGGGATGGTCGAGTGGGCTGGTGAATGGAAAGTTACCGTGTGTGTGTGTGTGTGTGTGTGTGTGTGTGTGTGTGTGTGTGTGTGTGTGTGTGTGTAGGTAGTGATGAAATATATCTGTTTGTTTCGGTGTTTGAATATGTCTCGAATATAATTTTTTGGGGTAACAAATGTTCTTCTTTAATTTTTAGGTTAAGGTTAGTTTAGCTTTATTTTATTTGAGGTTTGAGTGAGTTTGGGGTTTAACTTGGTCTTGTATAGGTCAGGTTAGGTTAGGTTAATTAAGTTAGATTAGGTTATATGTGAAGTTACGTTAAGTTCGGATTGTTATTTGAAGTTAGGTTAGATTAACTTCTTCAGTACCATAGCACGTTTTCATGTTAATCCTGCTTACTATATGGTGATTTTACACAGCTTCAAAAACTTATGTTCGTATTTAGAATAGTGAAGACTGACTATTAATCTTCTGATCCCCAATAGACCCTGATGTAAACAAAATCGTCTAATCACACCCAAAACTCACGGTAAAAATGCGTCCCAGTGCTGAAGGGGTTAAGGTAGAATATTTTAGATAGAGCTCAATTAAGATGGGTTGGATTGGGTTAGATGAGTCAATTATTCGTTAGATGAAGTTAGACTGAGTTAATGTTATGTTATGTCCTGTTAGCTTAGAGTAGTTCATTGTTTGGTAAGTTGTAAGTTGTAAAGATGCATTAGTTTTTATTTATTTATTTATTTATTTACCATTATTTTTTTGGGGGGAGGGTTAAGGCTAAGTTACGATAGTCTAATATTTTCCCTTATGCTTGGTTTTTGTTCATGTTTTGTTAGGTCAGATCAGAATAAGGATTTTCTTGTCGCTAGGTCATGCTCAGTTGAATTAGGTCAGGTCAGGTCAGGTCAGGTCAAGTTGGGTAAGCTCAGATTCCCTTACGTTAGTTCAGATTACGTTACATTTAAAGTAGCTCTGTTATTCGCCGGTGGTGTTTGCGTAGTGTTTGCGTAATGCAGTGCTGTTCCCGTCACTCCACCTGCAGTGTGTGTTGTGAGCACTGTCACTACTTCGGTCTCAATAATATGGTATTTCACAATTTGGCTCGGCTGTGTGATGGAGTGTTATTGTGTCGACTTGTATGGACTTGTGGAGGTGAGCAGCGAGGACAGGGATGCATAACAGTAGTCAATAATGTGCAGGGTTGAGCAATGATGAACACACACACACACACACACACACACACACACACACACACACACACACACACACACACACACACACACACACACACACACACACACACACACACACACACACACACACACACACACACACACACACACACACACACACACACACACACACGAGTTAAACAGGTAAATAAAAAACCTCGACAACACACACACACACACACACACACACACACACACACACACACACACACACACACACACACACACACACACACACACACACACACACACACACACACACACACACACACACACAAATAAAAAACACTAAAATGCAAAATGCTCAAACTTTTCTCTTTCTCTTTGAAAATGTTGAGGGATTCAAATGTATCGTAATTCTTTTTTCTTTTTCTTTAACATTTTAATTACAGGAAAGTGATCATATTTTCAAAACGATTTCAGACATACAGACAGTCATACAGACAGACACACAGACAGACAGTAGAAATAAAACAAATAACATCTCAAATAGCTCACACACACACTCACACACAAAAAGGAAAAAAAATAATAAATAAATAAAGAAGGATAACCAAACACAATTTTTTTTTATCAGAAACACTTTTACATTGAAGTCTTCCATCTTTTTTTTTGCATTTCATTTCATTCTACACATACAGAAGAAAAAAAAAACTAAAAAAAGAAAAAAACTAGGGAAAAAAAAGCGCTGTCTTTTCTATATTCACTTCCATTTATCATATTTCATTTACTTGGGACAGTGAGAGTGATGGAGGTGTGGAAGAGAAGAAAAAGAAAGGAGGTGATGGAAGAAGATGGGGTGAAGGGACAGTGAGAGTGATGGAGGTGTGGAAGAGAAGAAAAAGAAGGAAGGTGATGGGAAAAAGATGGGGTGAAGGGACAGTGAGAGTGATGGAGGTGTGGAAGAGAAGAAAAAGAAGGGAGGTGATGGGAAAAAGATGGGGTAAAGGGTAGGAAGCATGAGGGAGGGAAGGAGACTAACGCATGAGAGAATAGGAGATGAAAAAAAAAGAATAAAAAAAAAGAGACAGGAAATAATAAGATTCACACAGAAGATAACGATAAAAAGGATAGGAAGAAAAAAGGTGAAGAGGAGGAAGGATGAGGGTGAGAGAAACTAACGCATGAGAGAATAAGAGATGGAAAGAAAGAAAAAGAATATAAAAAAGAAGAAAGAGGAGAAAGAAGACAAAACGAATCACACAGAAGATAAAGATAAAAATGAATAAAAAAAAAGGACACGAGGAGAAAGAAAGAATGAAGAAAAGAAGAGAAGTGGGAGGAAGAGGAGAAATAAGGGTAACCAGGAAGAGAAAGATAAATAAAGAAGGTGGAAGACAACACTTATTACAGAGGGAAGGAAAGAAATAGGCTTCGTGTGGCTGTAGGCTTAGTATTGTTTAGAGAGAGAGAGAGAGAGAGAGAGAGAGAGAGAGAGAGAGAGAGAGAGAGAGAGAGAGAGAGAGAGAGCAATACCAATCTCTTTCTTTTTGCCTTATCTTTTCTGGTCTGTTGTGAGAGAGAGAGAGAGAGAGAGAGAGAGAGAGAGAGAGAGAGAGAGAGAGAGAACTACTTTAGCCCAAACAGTATCAAGTTATCTCAAGGAATGAAGTTGCTATCTCTCTCTCTCTCTCTCTCTCTCTCTCTCTCTCTCTCTCTCTCTCTCTATGCTGTGTGGAAGTTGTCAAAGGGAAACTCTCGTGTTTGCTTTTCCACTTTACTGGTTGTGTTTGCCTTGTGGACGCCGCTGGGGGGGGGGGGACCGGCCACGAGAATGATGGTAATAAGGAAAATAATAGTAATGGTAGTAGTAGTAGTAGTAGTAGTAGTAGTAGTAGTAGTAGTAGTGGTGGTGGTGGTGGTGTTGTTGTTGTTGTTGTTGTTGTTGTTGTTGTTGTTGTTGTTGTTAATGGCGTTGTTGTTTTGAGTAAAAAGAAAAAGAAAGGTGGACAAAAGTAAAAAAAAAAGAAAAAAATAAGTAATAAATAAGGAAAGAACAAACATATCTTTTTTATTTTCTCCTCCTCTTCCTTCTCTTTCTCCTTCTCCTCCTCCTTCTCCTTCTCCTTCTCCTTCTCCTCCTCCTCCTCCTCCTCCTCCTCCTCCTCCTCCTCCTCCTCCTCCTCCTCCTCCTCCTCCTCCTCCTCCTCCTCCTTCCTCCTCCTCCTCCTCCTCCTCCTCCTCCACCGCACCATGCCAAAAATAGACTCTTCTTAATTCTTGCCTTCCATCTTTTTTTTAATAGCTCTCCTCCTCCTCTCCTCCTCCTCCTCTTCCTCCTCCTCAAATATACGTATTCTTTCTAAAAGAGAGAGAGAGAGAGAGAGAGAGAGAGAGAGAGAGAGAGAGAGAGAGAGCGTGTGTAAAGTATCAGTGAATCTCCTCGTTTTTCTGTCCAATTAAAGAAATGTCTTTATTAAGTATCTCATTTTATCGCTCTCTCTCTCTCTCTCTCTCTCTCTCTCTCTCTCTCTCTCTCTCTCTCTCTCTCTCTCTCTGAACGATTTGAAGCAGCGCGGTTGTCGGATACAAGTGACCGGATAACGTGCGGGGCAGTCAGTGAGTCGGTCAGTTAGTCAGTGAGCGAGTCAGTGTGTTGATGACCAGCGCGGGGGAATGACGTGTTGATTGGTTAGGTAATGGATAGAATTTGTCTTTTCTGGTTTATTTATGTGTTTTATATATTTTGTCTATCAGTTTATCTTTTTTTTTTATTTATTTATTAGTTTTCTTTGGGTTGTTGATGTGTCTAGTTATTTATTTATTTTTTTTTTTTATTGAGTGTTCAGGTGTTGTTTATAATGCATCTTTTTGTCTCTTTTGTATTTTGTTTTTCATTTATCCTCATCTTTTTTTTTTTTTGTGTGTGTTTGAGTGAATGGTTTTGATTTATCTTTTTGTCTTGTTTTTTTTATTGAATATCTTTTTGTGTTTTGTGTATTTTGTTTTTCGTTTATCCTCATTTTTTTTTCTTTTTTTAGTGTTTGAGTGAATGGTTACGCTTTATCTTTTTTTTTTATCCTATTTATTTAGATTATTATTGATCTATTAGTTTTTGCTATCTTTATTGCTCGGGTGATGCGTGTAACTTATCTTTTCTATCTCGTTCATTTTGTTTACTTATTCATTTGTGTCATAATCTGTTTCATGAGGTCGATTTTGTATGTGTTTCGTCATTTGTTTCCTTTTTCATTACTTATTTATTTATTTGCGGTAATGAGAAAGATTTATTCCATCGTGAGTAACTATTTGTACATGTTTCAGTTTTTATCCCTTGTTTATGCTAAAAAGAAATAATGTACAGTGTTTCCATTATGCGCTTTGTAATTTATTTATTTATTTTTTTTATTTGTATGCAACATTTATTTTGGTCTACTTGTTGCTAATTGTTCCACGTGCTTATTTTATTAATTAATTGTTCATTCTCCCATTACACTTATTTTTATCATTACTTTCCTTTTCACTATTCTACTGTAATGACATGAAGGCCAGTGTTTCACCAATGCACTCTCGCTTTACCTTCATTTTACCTACACTTTTATTCTCTCCAACATTCACTTTTATATTGTTGATTAAATTTTCCTTTTTTTTTCCATGATTGTGTGAGTATCTATCGCACAGTAATGATGGCGATTGTTTCAGTAATGGTCACACGTTTTATCTTTACTTCTTTTCGTTTTTATCCTTCTTCAATTAGCAGCAGTGATTCCCGTAAGTGAATAATGTCCTCGTGAAATATGATTAATTAACTTCTTATCGTGAGCGAATGACGGCGGAAATGCTCCAACACAACACACAGTCACTTCTTCTTTCAGCTCTCCTTAGCAAACAACAGCATTTTTACTCTTGTGTAGATAAGTGAAAGGAGTGTAGAGTATGACGAAGGTAGATTTAAAAAGAAATACGAATTAATTGCATCTAAATTAGGCTGGTGAACGAATGAAAAAAAGATATAAAAAGAAATTAATGTCAAACAGGCCAGTAGATGAATGGAAAAAGTCTCAGTAAGTTAGCTATTGTCTTTCTACTCTAAAATGGTTCCTGGATTTCAAACACATTGTAGCTAATTGATAACGTAATTGATTTGATGTGAATAATACTTGTTTTCTGTTGATCGACGCACTTATTACAAGGACAGCTCACGGTTTGCCTCAAGATCTGACAACCACGCATTCCCTGGGACACCATTCAGACCGAGACCCAGGAGCCACTTTAGAGTACACACACTATAGTAGCGAGTTAAAGAGCCATAAAAAAGCGAAGATGATAAGTAGAAATAGGTATAGAATAGGTATAGGCCTCGTGATAGAAAGAGAGAGGGAGAAATTTGAGTTCGGATAGGCGACTAGATAAACGGAATAGTCTCAGTAATCAGATTGTTATAGCAAGTCAAGGAACCATAAAAAAGAAGGACGATAAGTAGAAATAGGTATAGAATAGGTAAAGGCCTGGTGATAAAAAGGGAGGGAGAAATTCGAGTTCAAACAGGCGAGTAGATGAATAAAATAGTCTTAGTAATCAGGTTAGTAGCGAGTCAAGGAACCATAAAAAACGAGGATACTAGGTAGAAATATGTACAGAATAGGTATAAGCCTCGTGATAGAAAGCGATAGGGAGAAATTCGAGTTCAAACAGGTGAGTCCTAGTAATCAGGTTGTTAGTGGCGAGTTAGGGAACTAAAAAAAAAAAAAAAAAAAACGAGGATAATAGGTAAAAATAGGTAGGTCTGGTTTCTTCCCACTGCCTCTCTTGTTTTATTTATGTTCTTTCTTATGTGACACAGATCTTGACAGGAAGAATAGGATAAGTGTTTCATTAAAGAATATTGTATAATTTTTAGCTTCTACTTTCTTTTCTGCAGTACCATCACGTGTAGACCTCATCACTTGCTGCAATTTCTTATTCTCTTACTTTCTTACTATATTTCGCTGTTTATTTCTTAGGAATCATAATGAAAGAAAAATAGTGTCCGTAAAGCATAATCACACCATTTTTACTCCCTCCTCTCTTCCAAAATATTCCATACTTAATTCAAACTTACCAGATCATCTTACCGTGTATTCAGAAACGCTTTACTCTCTCACTAAGACTCATGATTAGCCGAGATCTCAAGACTATTTCTCCTTATAACAATGTAGAAGTCACATTACTCTGCCATCTAAATCGTAAAAACACACGTAAAAATACCGCATTGTTTCTGCAAGAGCCTTTTGAATCAGTAGGAGTACGGCGCAGAAGTGTTTTTCGAATACTACCGTTAGTTTCCCCGGTAATGGAAAAGGAAGGATGTCATTGGGTGGTACACGTGACCGACAAGCAATCAGATGCCGCGATGTCAGCAAGCTTTTTCCTTTATTTGATTATATAAATACCCGCAATACAATGTCAGCAGGAAGAGAGAGAGGGAGGGAGGGAGGGAGGGATGGAGAGAGAGGAAGGATATAGCTAAGAAGGGAGGGAAAGAGGAAGAAAGAGGAAGAAAGAAGGAAAATAGATGAAATTGGGGGAGAGAAAGAAGAAAAAAAATAGGCCGAGAGAGAGAGGGAAGAATGGAGAGAAGGAGAAAGGGTGGGATAAAGGGAGAGAGAGAGAGAGAAAGAGAGAGAGAAGGGTATAAGCAAGAAGGAAGAAAGTAACTGATTTTGAGGGAGAGAAAAAAAGAGAGGTAGTGAGGATGGAAGAAAAATAGGCAGAGAGGAAGAGGAGAAAAAAAAAGGAAAGAGAGGGATGGAGAGAAAGGATATAGCTAAGAAGGGAGGGAAGAAGAAAAGAAAAAAAAGTAGCTATGATTAAGGGAGAGAAAGAGAGGTAGGGAGATAAAAAGGAGAGGAGAAAAGGAGGAAAGAGGAAGAGAAGGGAAGGAGGGAAAGAAAGGATATACAAGAGAGAAGAGAAGGAAAATGGAAGAAAGAAAATAGTTGAGAATGAAGGGG
Source organism: Portunus trituberculatus (assembly GCF_017591435.1). Lineage (NCBI taxonomy): Eukaryota > Metazoa > Arthropoda > Malacostraca > Decapoda > Portunidae > Portunus > Portunus trituberculatus. Next base: position 15,736,377 of record NC_059285.1, read on the forward strand.
AGAAAGAGAAGTAGGAAGGAGAGATGGAAGGGACATAAAACAAAAAGGAATGAAGAGGAGAAAAAAAGGAAGGAAGAGAGAGAATGGAGAGGAGAAAGGAGGAAAGAGCGAAATAGGGAAGAGAAGTAGGTAGTGAGAGAAAGATGAAAAGAGAAAGAGAGGGAGGGAGAAAAGAGAAGGAAGTGAAATAGACAGGGAAGCAATGAGACAGAAAACTAAATGGAAAGGAGAGAGAGAGAGAGAGAGAGAGAGAGAGAGAGAGAGAGAGAGAGAGAGAGAGAGAGAGAGAGAGAGAGAGAGAGAGAGAGAGAGAGAGAGAAAAAAAGCAATACGAAGGGAAGGTATAGAAGAAACAGAAGAGAAAAACGGGGTAAAATTAAGAGAATTTGGGAGGAAGAAAAGAAGAAAAGAAGGATTAAATAAAGGAATGAATGAACGGAAGGAAAGATGAAGAAAAAGAAAAGAAAGATGCAAGTGAAAGGAAAGTAACAGGAAGGAAAATTGAAGATAGAAATATTAATGAAGGAAGGAGAAAGAGAGAGAGAGAGAGAGAGAGAGAGAGAGAGAGAGAGAGAGAGAGAGAGAGAGAGAGAGAGAGAGAGAGAGAGAGAGAGAGAGAGAAATGATTAAAGCGATAGAGACAAAATGGAAATAATGAGATTAGTCAATGGATTGTTACATGAAAGAGAGAGAGAGAGAGAGAGAGAGAGAGAGAGAGAGAGAGAGAGAGAGAGAGAGAGATTAGTTACGTAAAAATAAGATTAGCGCTAACTACCTTCAAATTTAGTTAGCAGAGAGGCACGTGTGAGTGGGCGTGGGTGTGGATGGATGGGTGCGTGGGTGGATGTAGGTGGGTGTGGGTGGGTGCCTGCCAAATATAGGTTACTTAAAGGGAGTTTAGGTGGAAAGTGTGCAGAGGAGTGATGGAGAGCGTGGTGGGTGTGGGAAGAGCGTGGGAGTGAAGGATGAGAGAGAGAGAGAGAGAGAGAGAGAGAGAGAGAGAGAGAGAGAGAGAGAGAGAGAGACAGACAGACAGACAGACAGACAGAGATATAGACAGACAGATAGTTTATATTCACATGTTGGGCGAGATTGGAGCAACACACACACACACACACACACACACACACACACACACACACACACACACACACACACACACACACACACACACACACACACACACACACACACACACACACACACACACACACACACACACACACACACACACACACACACACACACACACACACACACACACACACACACACACATCTGGTTCATCTTTTGCCAACCAACTATTTTTGTGGTAGTCTCTCTAATTGGCAATGCATACACCTTCACCTCAAGTATGCAGTGAAAGTAAGGAGAGAGAGAGAGAGAGAGAGAGAGAGAGAGAGAGAGAGAGAGAGAGAGAGAGAGAGAGAGAGAGAGAGAGATGATTAAGATACCTGCAGGGAAAGAGGAAGTAGGTGGAGGGGAGAGAGAGCTGGGAGGTGAGGGGAATTAATGAGGGAGGAACACATGGTAAAGTTAAAGAGGGGAAAAGAGGTAATGAAAAGTATATAATGACTTGAGATCCGAGGGGAGAGAGCGGCAAGATGAGGATGAGGAAGTGAGGGAAGATGTAAAAAGAAAAAAAAAAAGAGGTGAAGAGAGAATGATGTCAAGAAGGAAGAGGAAAAGAAGAAGAGTAGAAGAAAAGGAAGAAGAGGAAAAAAAATATGAGAATTAGATAGTAAAAAGCATTTAAAGAGGAGGAAAGGGAAATGTGTAATGTATGCTAGGAGAATAAAGATGAGATAAGAAGAGATAAAGAAGTATTAGAAGATAATGATGGTAATAATAACAGTAAAATAGTAATAATAATAAAAACAACAACAGTATGTAAATGAGCAAGCGGATAGGAAAAGGATAAAGGAATGAAAGAGCAGATGAGGGGAAGAGAAGGAAGATAATGATGGTAATGATAATAGTAATAGTAGTAATAATAATAACAACAACAATATGAAGATGAGCAAGCGGATTGGAAGAGGTTAAAGAAATGAAGGAGTAGATGAGGGGAAGAAGATAATGATGGTAATGATAATGATGAAAAAAGAAAAGGAAAAAAAAAAAGACATAAATAAACATATGGAGAAAAAGAAGAGGATAAGGATGGGGATAATGAAATGAAAAGAAGATAAAAGTAAGAAAAAATGAATCACGGACGAGAGAAAATCATGTCTGCCTCATTATTAGTCAGAAGTCAAAGTGTGGAGTTTGGCAGACTGATTGGAATCCTCTCCCAGACGAGTCCCGCTAAATTCCATCTGGATCTGAAATTCTCCTTAAGAGGTTTTTTTTATTATTCTTTCAAAGAGGATAATTTTCTGATAGACTTAGCCTCTTCGGTACCGTGACACTTTTCTATATTCATTCTGGTTACTATTTGGTGATTTTAGACACTTTCAGAAACTTACGTGGGGATTAGAATAGTGAGGACTGTGGCCATTAATCTTCTGACTTCCATATACCCTTCCTAATGTCAATAAACTCGTCTAATCGTACACAAAGCTCATGATAGAAATGCGTCCCAGTACTGATAGATTTAACAACAGAAGATGCAAAGCTCATCCTCGTTACAAGTATTTTTGGGTCATGGGTCTTGATTTTCTTATCGGTGAGATGCGGTGCGGGAACCTGAGCCGTGTGGGGGAAATGACTTCTCAAGGGCTGGGATCGTTGACCTGCTGGGGAAAGGTCAGAGGTCACGGGGAAGAAGGAACCCATATGAGCGGATCTGATGTTGAATCTTTTTATTATAATTATATGTATGAGAGGATCCATTTAAGTGCTACTAAAGTATGGAAGAAAATAAGTCCAGTTCTTAAAGAATAGAGCTTGTTTATATAATGAGGATGAGACAAGCCTTATGACTGTCCCGTAAGGTAGTGAAGTCAAGAATAGAGTTTGTCTTTATCTACGAGGTATCCACTGTTCTGTGTTTTCTATTGGCGACGTTCTACATATGGTGACAGCGGTGGGATGATATGAGCTTGTGTGACTTAGAATACACCACCAATTCTTAAGATTCAGGTCAAGATAGAGATATCCTGCTCACCACATACACACACACACACACACACACACACACACACACACACACACACACACACACACACGTGGAAGTCTTTTTTATAACTGGTCTCCTTGCCACGCGCTCGGTTGGAATAATGTGGTTACTCTGTCTTGGAACTCCTTCACAAAGAGTGGAAATAGCGTCTCTTTTGAAATACCGTTTAAATATACATTGTTTTTTTTTTCTCTCTGGGAAGGGGAAGAAAAGTGTATTCACGTTCCTTTTATATTTATTTATTACGCTGAATTCAAGAGATGTGTATACCTGAAGCTGTTTTGAATATTTGTGCGATGTGTTTGTCAGTTTCTTATTTTCGTATTTGATTTTTCTTGTTTGTTTTGTATACATTTTTTTTTTTGTGTGTGTGTACTACATGTAGGTGTGTATTGTCTTTTTCGTCATTGTAATTGTGTTTTCTTTGTAGCTTGCTCTGTCGTACGTTAGAGATATTTTACTGCCATATAAGGAACAGCACTAACTACTACTACTACTACTACTACTACTACTACTACTACTACTACTACTACTACTACTACTACTACTACTACTACTACTACTACTTCTACTACTACTACTAGATAACAAACAACAAAATATTTCAACATAATTGCATACTTACATATCATTATATAAATATTTCATTGATCGTTTCACCTGTGTATGTATGTATGTATGTGTGTATGTGTGTATGTATGTATGTGTCTATGTGTACGTTCTATAATAGGATAACAGACTGTCGCATCTAATATCACCTGTGTACAGTTAATGACCAGTTGTTACCGTCACTAAAGTCGTGATATTTACCTGTATTCCACTCCTAAGCAAATGTGTTCAGTATAGAAAATGTGTATCATTATTATCATTACTTTGTGTATCGTCTCTTAGGCTCACATGCTTCTGTAACGACCAGTACCTATGCTGTCTAATTTCTCCCCTCCCTCTTGCACCTGCGTGTGTTTACCTGTAGACAGCACCCTTGAGTTAATAGCATCGGTCTTATCCTCTTGTATGTTCACCTGCTATATTGATAACTGGCATAATTCTAACTTCTCCCTTCGCTTCTTTTTTTCTATATCCCTTATAGTAATAGCCAGCACTCGTGAGATAATAGCATTGATCTTATCCTCTTGTTTGTTCACCTCTTATAATGATAATTGGCATAATTTTAACCTCCCTTCGCTTCTATTTTTCTATATCCCTTGTAGTAATAGCCAGCACTTTTGAATTAAGAGCATCGGTCTTATCGTCTTGTATGTTCGCCTACTATATTGATGACTGGCATAATTCTAGCTTCTCCCTTCGCTTTACTTTGCTATATTCCTTGAACTTACAGGCAGAACTCTTGAATTACTCTCTTTGGTTTTATCCTCCTGTATCTTCTTATGATCTCTCCATTTTAGGATTGCTGGCAATTTTGGTCTTTTCAGTTGCATCTCAACCCCCTCCTCTTGTTGTGTCAGGCTGGAATCACCACACTAGGGAGACACTTTTACACTTTTGGCGAGTTTCACAGTCTTCTATTTGCTCAGGAGCCTACCAAACAATTGAAGTGTTTAGGTTGGATCACGTACAAAAATGTTTGGAATTGGCCTCATACTATCACCAGTTCCTTCTTCTTGGTACGCTTCCAAACGAAAAGCGACGATTAAAGTTAATTGTGGAACATGATCACGGTTGAACTATTTTTGTTGGTCAACTAACCGACGAAAAAAAAGAGTGACTATGGAACTGTACTATTTCTCTACTGTTCCTTCAATGTACCCTTCCTTGCTTGGCA
>NC_059285.1:15751277-15756277 GCF_017591435.1 Portunus trituberculatus
CCAGCAAGTTGGATTCACGCGTACGTCACGAGAAGAGCAGCACCACAGTCACGGCAAATAGTTTTATCACGTGCATTGTTCTTTCTCCACTACTATAACCGTCTTGCCTCAGCCGTAAGCCCTCCAATGTGTTGCTGTCACCTCACAAACCCTGAGAAATGAAAGGCTCCAGGATCAGAGGATGAAAGACTGAAGCAACACGATAAACACAGTGAAATTGAGAGCGACAAGAGAGACTTCTGGTCACAACTGTACTAAGAGAAGGAATGGATAAGAAGTTGATAGGAATGTAAATAAGAAAAGGGCGTTGTATAAAGTGGAAAAACTGCAAGAAGACATGAAGGACAAAGGAATGAGTGGAGGAGTGGAGGTGGTAGGGCGGGAACAAGATGAAGATGAGGTAGAAAGGCGGCATTAGGGACGACACGAGAGACGAAGGAATAATGGAAAGAACGGCACTAGACAGGAACACCAGGAAAGGCTCTTTAACCCCTTGAGTACGATGACGCGTTTTCATATTACCTCTGCTTACTGTTTAGTCGTTTTATACACCTTCAAAAACTCACGTGGGGGATTAAAATAGTAAAGACTGTGGCCATTAATCTTCTGACCTCCGTAGACTGTTCCTGATGTCAATAAAATGGTCTTATCTTACACAAATCTCAAGGTAAAAATGTGTCCCAGTACTGAAGGGGTTAAAGGCAGCCACAACGAGTATGGAGAAGCTGAGAAGGAGACAGTTGAAAGAGAGGAACCAGTGTTAGGCTTCACTCACAAGAAAGAAGTAGAATAGAATGGATAAGGACAGAGAAAGCAACTAAATGAGTGAGTAAGTGTTAGGTCCGTATTCAGAAACGCTTTTCTCTCACCACGACTATTGTCAAAGGCCACAGAGATGTTTAGCTTGGGGTTTTTAAGAGTGGTCGACCTGTTAATAATGTAGGAATCTTGATATGTCACTAGAACCGTAAAAAACACCCTTAAAATCCCTGTGTCACTTTTAACTAGAGCCCTTTGAAATAGTGGAAATGAGGCGAAGAAATATTTCAGAACACGCTTCATAGACTAACTCAGAAGAAAGTCAGAGCAGGAATGAAGGGACGGGTGCTATTCTGACTCAGGGAATGGTGGGAAGAGAAGAAGGGAAAGGTGAAGGTAATTGAAGAGAATGAGGATTGGTATGGACTTATTCAAGGCAAGAAAAAAAAACAGGTAGATAGACATCGGGATTAATTAGAGGGATGAACGGCCTCTGAAACTAAAAGAGGGACTAATGAGAGAGATGGACGGACGTGAAAGTAGAAGGGAGGAGATCTTTTCAGAGGAACGGGGCGTCACAAAAAGTAGGAAATGGAGGTTGATTAGAAGAATGGAGAGGGACACAGGAATAAAACGAGTAGAGGTTGATGAGAGAGAGAGAGAGAGAGAGAGAGAGAGAGAGAGAGAGAGTAAACATATCAGTAGACATAAAAATACTAGAGAATAAAACCTGACTAGAAAGAAAGAGAAAAGAGAAAAAAAGGAAGAAAATGAATAGAAGAGAAAGTAAAAAATATAAATTACAGGAACAAATGTGGAAGACTGTAGAAAGTAATTAAAGAAAAAGGATAAATACACGCACTGAGGAGAAATAAAAAGGGCAGTAGCTGAAAAAAAAGAAAAAAAAAAAAAGAGAAGAATCCGTACCCTTGACAGCTTTGTTCTCTAATTAAAGTTATCTAAGAGATGGTTAAATGAGTTCTGACATGTAGGATCTGTTTTTCATGTACTATATTAATTTTTGTCTTTCTGTTTCTTTTCCTGAGTAAGAAATCAAATCACCAAATAGTAAACATAATGAATATGAAAACGCGTCCTGGTACTGAAGAGGTTAATTAAGGTGGTGATTCAGATGGTTAGGTTGTTTGTTGAGGTGACTTTAAAGCACTTCATTTACGTAACTTCAGGCTTTCTTTCGTGTTGTCCTTTAACATAGTGACTCCTCCTTCAGAGGGTCTTTATTTTCCTTCTATTGTCATCACCTTCTCCTGCACCGTTGTCCACTAATAAAAAGGTTGAAATTGGGACGAGGTTGTTTCCCTAAGTTTGTCCTTATTCTTTATTATTTTAACGCACATTTCACATTTCTACTCATTTACTGCAGGTTTGAATGATTTACTGTTTCTTTATTGATGTTGCGTTATTGTTAATGTTTTTTTTCCTGACTTATTGATGTTACGCTATTTTTTTTTTTTTTTTTTGTTATTTATTGATGTTGACGTTATTGTTAGTTTTTCTTTTCACCTACTGATGTTACGCTCTTGTTTGATGTTTACTTATTGGAGTTACGCTATTGTTGTTTTGTTTATATTCACCTGTTGATGTTACGATGTTGTTACGAGCTAGCCTTTTTACCTATTTATGTTATTCCTAGCAAAGCCACAACTACATTCACAATTTAAATACCTGGTTTCTTATTTGGTTATATTGTTTGTGTTTTTCTTACCATTCCGTGTTATGTCATGCTATACTTAAATCACCACCAGGCTCTTGTGAATAGCTGGGTTTTCATATTGTTATTATTACTTGTAGTAGTAGTAGTAGTAGTAGTAGTAGTAGTAGTAGTAGTAGCAAAAGTAGTAGTAGTAATAGTAGTAGTAGTAGTAGTAGTAGTAGTAAAAGTAGTAGTAGTAGTAGTAGTAGTAGTAGTAGTAGTAGTAGTAGTGGTATTGTTATTATTATCATTATTGTTATTATTAGTTTTATTGTTATTATTGCTATTTTACTTTTTATTCATTTCTTTTATTATTACTACTACCATTTCTATTGATTCATTTTCTTTTCTTTACATCAATGAGCCTTTCCGTACTTTACTGAATTATCCTTACATTTTTTTCCTCTCTCTTTCTTTTTCTTTCACTATTTCCTCTTTGCTATCTTAAACTCACGACCATCTTCCTTAGAAAATAAAAAAAACTAATAAAAAATAGAAACAAATCTCAAAACCAGCTGATCACTTAAACTTCACACATTTTTACCGTCTTACGTTTCGTGAATCTTGTTGAACTAAACTAACAAAACCAAAAACCCTTCAGAGATTCACCAACTTCTACGAACTTGTTATTTGTCGAGATAGGATATCGAATCGTTTAGAGAATACGGGTGTTACGCAAGGGAAGAGTACAGGAGGAGGAGGAGGAGGAGGAGGAGGAGGAGGAGGAGGAGGAGGAGGAGGAGGAGGAGGAGGAGGAGGAGGAGGAGGAGGAGGAGGAGGAGGAGGAGGAGGAGGAGGAGAATAGAAGAAGGAAAGTACCTCAATTTGGATAGAAAGAGTAGGAATTTTTATGGTGAGAAGAGGAAGGCGAAGATTAATCTGTGTAGAGAGAGAGAGAGAGAGAGAGAGAGAGAGAGAGAGAGAGAGAGTAATGGGGTGTAATAACAGTTAAAGATAGGGAGTTAGTGAAGGCAGAAAGAAACGGAAAGAACTGTGAAAAGGAAGCAAAATGAGTGTGAGGTTTGAAAGATAAGTGTGAAAAATAGACGAGAGGGAAAATAAAGAGAATAATTTGAAAAGGAAACATATACAGAAGAAGGAAAAACAAAACTAGGATGTGAGAGAAGACAAGTATGTGAAAGGAGAACAAAGGAAACAACACTATGAGAAGGAAACAAGAGGAAAAAGTAGAGTATAAGAGGAAACAGAAGGGAAAACAGTATGATATGAAAACAAAGAGGGAAAAATTATATACAAGAGAGAGAGAGAAAAAAAAAAAAAAGAGAGAGAGAGAGAGAGGAAAAGTAAGACAACTATGGATGGAATTCTATTAACGTACAAAAGATGAATGAAAAAAAGGAAAAAAAAAAAAACAATTCAGGGGAAAAAACAGACCAAGGGGCTTTATAGCTTTGGCAAGGAAGGGGAAAAAAATTAAATGACTTATTACAGAATTGAGAGAGAGAAGTGGCACGTGGGAATAAAGAAAGAGACATAGGAAGAAAGGAAACGGAGAGGGAAATTAATGTGAACAACTGAGAAAGTGGAGGAAATATTTTAGGAGCGACGAAAAGGAAAATGAAGAGAAATGGGAATATAGATGTAGGGAAAGAGGAAGAAGCGGAGAAAGAAAGAAAATGGGAAGGGAGAGAAATATAGGAAGAAAATAAAAGATAGCCGAAAAATAAGTAAGAAAGAAACAAAGACGATTAAGAAAATAGACAAAGAAAGGAAAAAAAATGGAGAGAGAAACAAAAAAGAATAATTAAGAGAAATGGGGAAAAAATGGAAGGAAAGAGGAAGAGGTAAAGAAAGAAAGAAAATGGATAGGAAAAAAATATAGGAAGAAAATGAAAAAAATGAAACAAAACAGAAAACGGAAAAAAGTAGACAAAAATGATTGAGAAATAGAAAAATGGAAGGAAAGAGGAAGAAATGAAGAAAGAAAGAAAAATGGGAGAAAAAAAATATAGAAAGAAAATGAAAAATGAAACAAAACAACAGAAAACCGAAAAAAGACAAACAAATGAAGGAAATGAACAAAGAAAAGGAAAGAAAGAAAACGGAGAGAAGGATCAAGAAGTAGAGGAGGAAAATAAGTGCAAAGGAAAAAAAAGAACAAAGGAAAGAAAATAGAGGTGATAAGAACAACGAAGTGAGACAAAGACGAAGGAAAGAAAGGAAAGGAAAAAAACAGAGATAATGAAGGGATAAAGGGGGAAAAAAAGGAAGGGAAACAGTGGAAAGGGATGCATAGAGACAAAGAAGTAGGTAGAGAGTGTAAAGACAGAGACAAAAGGGAAATAAGAGAAGGAGATAAAGGAACAAAGGAAGGAATATGAAGCTGCAATGAAGACAAAGGGAGGAGGAGGAGGAGGAGGAGGAGGAGGAGGAGGAGGAGGAGGAGGAGGAGGACGACATACTCTGAGATGAAGGAAACTGAGGAAGGAGGGAAAAAAAGAGGAAAAAATAAGACGCAAGGATCTTTAATCACCAACGGACGAGGGAGAGAGGCATTCATTACTCT
>NC_059285.1:15763777-15766277 GCF_017591435.1 Portunus trituberculatus
CGAAGCCACGCCGAATTAATCACGAACCCGGAAAAGAAAGAGGAAAAAAAAAAAAAATCTGAAGTGGTTTAGAAAATAGAGCAGCAGGAGTTTATTGAGTGTGTGTTTTGGAAAGTAGAGACCTGACTGACTGACTGACTGACTGACTGACTGACTGGTTGATTGGTGTTACTGGGGTCTGTGATTCATTATTTAGTTGATTTAGTTGATTGATTGACAGATTGGTTGGATTAGTTAGATTTGAGAGAGAGAGAGAGAGAGAGAGAGAGAGAGAGAGAGAGAGAGAGAGAGAGAGTATACGTTCGTGAATTATGATAGAGAAGTCCATATGGTATTTCTGTCACGCTTCCCTGGGCTGAGCGTGTCGGTGGATGACATTACACTACTTGCCATGAACGAACGGTGTTGTGTGGCTGCTGTTCACACTGAGATCATGATGACGTACCCCTGTGTTTGATGATGCACATTCAGTAAAAGGGTTCAGAATCAATAAAAGGGGTTCAGAATCAGTAAAAGGGTTCAGAATCAGTAAAAGGGGTTCAGAATCAGTAAAAGGGGTTCAAAATCAGTAAAAGCGGTTCAGATTCAGTAAAATCGGTTCAGAATCAGTAAAAGGAGTTCAGAATCAGTAAAAGGTGTTCAGAATCAGTAAAAGGGTTCAGAATCAGTAAAAGGAGTTCAGAATCAGTAAAAGATGTTCAGAATCAGTAAAAGTGGTTCAGAATCAGTAAAAGCGGTTCAGAATCAGTAAAAGTGGTTCAGAATCAGTAAAAGCGGTTCAGAATCAGTAAAAGCGGTTCTGAATCAGTAAAAGGGGTTCAGAATCAGTAAAAGCGGTTCAGAATCAATAAAAGGGGTTCAGAATAAGGAAAAGCGGTTCAGAATCAATATAAGGGGTTCAGAATCAATAAAAAGGGTTCAGAATCAATAAAAAGGGTTCAGAATCAGTAAAAGGGTTTCGGAATCAGTAGAAAGGTCCAGAATCAGTAAAAAGGTTCGAAATATGATGGTGAGATTTTTATTTTTTACCCCTTCCTATTTTTATTGATTTATTCTCGTATTTGTTAACCCGGAGAGCGAATTATTGAGAGAAAAAGGAAAATTACCCAACTCTCTCTGTTCCCCTTTTAATTATATTTTTTTTTACCTTCCACTTTTTTTCTTTTTTTTTTTCGGTGGGATAAAGATGGGTGAGCTGTTTCAAAGTCCATTTTTTTCCCTCTTCTATTCTGGACTGGTCTGACTTACTACCAGCCTGTTGAGAAAAAAATAGATAAATAAAATGTGTCCTTTTTTTGGGAGGGTGGTTGGAAGCTGTTGTTGTTTTTGTTGTTGTTGTTGTTGTTGTTGTTGTTGTTGTACGGAGAAGTTTGACAAATGGCAGTTTTTTTTTTTCTTTCGTTTTTTTTTATTATAATCTTTTTAATAATAGTTTCTTTACTTTATTGTTTCGTTCCACTTCGATCAGAGCGTTTCGTGAGTGTTACTATTTTAGGGACACGTAAAGACAGACAGACAGACAGATAGACAGACAGATAGATAGATAGACAGACAACAGACAGACAGACAGACAGACAGACAGACAGACAGACAGACAGACAGACAGACAGACAGACAGATAGATAGACAGACAGACAGACAGACAGACAGACAGACAGACAGACAGACAGACAGACAGACAGACAGACAGACAGAAAAAGGATACATGGAAGGGAATTTGATTTACGGAGAGAGAGAGAGAGAGAGTAAATAAGGGAAATAACTTCAATCAAGCCGCCTCGCTGTTTACTTCTCACCTCGAAGTTTTCTCATCATCTCTGCATCTCTCTCTCTCTCTCTCTCTCTCTCTCTCTCTCTCTCTCTCTCTCTCTCTCTCTCTCTCTCTCTCTCTCTCTCTCTCTCTCTTCCTCTTCCCTATTTCCATTCAGTTTTTTTACACATTTTCAGTTACAAAAGCGTTACAAAGGTGTTTAATTTGAGAGCACCTGCATGACTTAATTAATGTGCAGGTGTGCTTGTGAAGTGAGCGTAGTGGAGTGGCGGAGTGAAGAGGACTGGCTGGGAGAGAGAGGTGAGTGAGAGGCGCAGAAGGAGAAAGGAATGCAAGGACAGGAATATATTGGAGTGTCTTGATTCTTGGTTGTTTTCTTATGACAGTGTGTGGAAAAACATGTATAGACAGATATATAAAAAAAAAATCCTTCTTATTTAAACCCTTCAGTACTGGGACGCATTTATATCATGAGTTTTGGGTGTGATTAGACCATTTTATTGACATCAGAAAGGGTGTATGGAGATCAGAAGATTGATGGCCACAGTCTTCACTATCTTGATCTTCACATGGGTTTCTGAAGCTGTATAAAATCACCAAATAGCAAACAGAATGAATATGGACACGCGGTATGGTACTGAAGGGGTTAAATAGACAGATAGACAGAAGGACAAATTGATGAATAGATAGATTAATTAATATATTGATAGATAAATAGATAGAAAGACA
>NC_059285.1:15778777-15781277 GCF_017591435.1 Portunus trituberculatus
GTAAGGCAAACTAGGGTAACGTAAGATGAGGTAAAGCTTTTTAATTGTAAGGCAAAGTTAGGTTAGATAAAGCAAATTAGGGTAAGGTAAGATAAGGTGAGGTAAGGTGAAGCAAAGTAAAGGCAAGGTTACGTTAGGTAAAAGCAAACTAGAATAGCGTAAGGTAAAATAAGGTAAATTAAAGTAAGCAAGGCAAGGTTAGGCAAGACAAACTACGGTAAAGTAAGGCAAAGTAAGCTAAAATTAGGCAATAGCAAGACAAGGTAAGGTTAGGGAAGGCAAACTAAGGTAAGGAGAGGTGAGGTGAGGTGAGGTGAGGTGAGGTGAGGTGAGGTAATGGAAGGTAAGACTAAGATGAAGGAAGGTGATCATTATTGGCTAATTTTGAAGGAGCCACAGGACGCCCGAGGGAGTGAAGCGTGTGAGGTGACGTTGTACGCTTGGGTAGATTACGAAGCTCACGATGTAAACAGATAAGTGATGAAGAGTAAGTAAACAAAAAAACACATGAAAAATACAATAATAATGATGATATACAAAATGACCATACAGATTCATAATAAAGAAAGGATAAAAAAAAGTATAAGAAAAAGAAAAAAATAAAGCAAAAGTGAGAAAATAAATAAATCCTGATATAAAAAAAATTAAACAGGTGGTTAAGAATAAAGGTGCTCTCTCTCTCTCTCTCTCTCTCTCTCTCTCTCTCTCTCTCTCTCTCTCTCTCTCTCTCTCTCTCTCTCTCTCTCTCTCTCTCTCTCTCTCTCTCTCTTTTACTCTTTTTTCCATTCGATTGATTTAATTTTTCTTTTATTTCACGGACTGATAAAAAAATAAGTAAAAAAAAAATGGGGACTGGGATCTGTTAAAGGCTGCTGTCATTCCCTCTCTATAAAAATAAAGGACAGTAATGAACGTGAGAGAGAGAGAGAGAGAGAGAGAGAGAGAGAGAGAGAGAGAGAGAGAGAGAGAGAGAGAGAGAGAGAGAGAGAGAGATGAGCAACGTTCCCAAGTTATCCAAGTATTGCTTTAAATATTATGCGAAGAATGTCGAGTGATAATAATCCTTTCAGCTTCACAGAGAGAGAGAGAGAGAGAGAGAGAGAGAGAGAGAGAGAGAGAGAGAGAGAGAGATCATAGGAGGAGGAATAAAAAGAGAGGAGATAATGAAGAGGAGGAGGAGAAAAAGACGACTAATGGTTAGGAAAATGAGGCAAAAGAAAAGAAGAATGAATGGTGTAGAGAAAGATGAGAAGGAAAAGGAGGAGGAGGAGGAAGACGAAGAAGAAGAAGAAGAAGAAGAAGAGTAAATGGTAAGATGCAAGAAAGATTATTGAAAGAAAGGAAAGGAGTAAAGGAGAATATGAAGGAGAACAAGGAGAAAGAGGAGAGTGGAATATGCTGAGAAGAGAAAATAAAGAGAAAAGGAAGGATTATATTCTCCTTCCTCCTTTTTCTTCAGTAAGTCTTCTCTTCCTTTTCTTATCATTTTCTACTTGTATTCTCTCTCTCTCTCTCTCTCTCTCTCTCTCTCTCTCTCTCTCTCTCTCTCTCTCTCTCTCTCTCTCTCTCTCTCTCTCTCTCTCTCTCATTAAAGTGACGTGTAAAAGGGATTTGCATTTTAATTGATAAAGCGTAATTATAATTTACACACACACACACACACACACACACACACACACACACACACACACACACATCATGACTCGAGATTATATTATTTTTCTCCTCCTCCTCCTTCTCCTCCTCCTCCTTTTCCTCCTTTTCCTCCTCCTCCTCCTCCTCCTCCTCCTCCTCCTCCTCCTCCTCCTCCTCCTCCTCCTCCTCCTCCTCCTCCTCCTCCTCCTCTTAGTTAGAAAAAGTTACTTGTGATTAAGAACTTTGTTGTATTAATTAGGTCGCTGTTTTGGTTAGTTAAATACAATAGTTAGTGTGTGTGTGTGTGTGTGTGTGTGTGTGTGTGTGTGTGTGTGTGTGTGTGAGTGTCAGTTATTTAGTCATGTAACCAGTCAGCTGTTTAGTTATCTAGTCGTTTATTTATTCAGTCAGTCAGTCAGTCAGTCAGTCAGTCAGTCAGTCATGAATAGCTGATTATTATGTTTATTAGTTTAGTTTGTAGGTGTGAGTGAGTGATGCTAATAGTGATAGTAGTAGTAGCAGTAGTAGTAGTAATAGTAGTTGTAATAATAGTAGTAGTAGTAGTAGTAGTAGTAATAGTAATAGTCATAACATCTCAATAAAGACAACTACAAGAGAAGGAAGAAGGAAACGAAGGAGGAGGATTAGGAGAAGATAACAATGGATAGGAGAAGGAAAAGGAAGAGAAGGAAGAAGAGAACTAATAATGAGGAGAAGAAGAAGATAAAGGAGAATGCAAGAAAAGATAAGGAATAAGAGTAGAGGAAAAATCACGAGGGGTAAGAGGAGGAAAAAAGAGAAAATACGATAGAAGAAGAAGAAGAAGAGGAGGAGGAGGAGTAAGAGGAGGAGGAGGAAAAATAGT
>NC_059285.1:15786277-15806277 GCF_017591435.1 Portunus trituberculatus
AGAGAGAGAGAGAGAGAGAGAGAGAGAGAGAGAGAGAGACAGACAGACAGACAGACATGCTAATCACTGGCTCATTGCAACAGGTAAATTACAGCGAGATGGAAGGTGAGATTGTTAGTCTTTTTATCCCTTTTGTGTCACCTGTCTCTCTCTCACCTCACCTGTAATCACGGGCTTTAATTACGACGCTACCTGTATGTGTGTGTAAATGAGTGTTACGCCATTTTTCTGTGTAGTTCTGGTGTTGTAGGGTGTGTCTGTGTGTTGCTGGGTGTTGTTTTGTCTTTCGTGGTGTTGTGTGGTGTTGTGTGGTGTTATGGCAAGTTTTTCAGTGTTGTTTTGGTTTGTATGGTGTTGTATTGTGATTGAGTGTGTTGTTTTGTGTGTGTTTTTTTTTTATATATTTCGTGGTGTGTGTGTGTGTATGTGTGTGTGTGTGTGTGTGTGTGTGTGTGTGTGTGTGTGTGTGTGTGTGTGTGTGTGTGTGTGTGTTGATAGATAAATTGCATTCCTGATTGTTTTTTTTTTATTTTCCCTTTTAATAGAAATACATTGTTAGTAGTAGTAGTAGTAGTAGTAGTAGTAGTAGTAGTAGTAGTAGTAGTAGTATTTTTATTATTTTAGGGTAATATTTCTTTCTTTTTCCATCTTTGTGACTTACACTGATTGTTTCTCTTATTTTCATTATGACCATTATGAGTAGCAGTATTTTGTATCAGATTAATATTGTAAGTAAAGCATTAACCTTTGTGTAGGCAAAAATAAATAAAGCACGCCTGACGTTTGATCTTTTCAATGATTTTTTTTTTTTTACTGGGTTCACATCACATCGTCTATTTATTGGCAACACTGATGACATTCCACCATGACTCTGAATTGGTAACATTGTCGTACTGTCAGTGTTTACACGATACAATTCTTCCTTCTTTTTCTAGACTTTTTATTTATTACTTTTTTTAATGGTTGATGATTGTTGGCGGGGATGGTGTTGGCGGTGATGAGCAGGAGCAGTGTGATGTGATTGTAATTATAATGACACTGGTGGTGATGATAAAAATACTACTTCATATTGCTGCTGCTTTTACTGCTGTGTCTGCTGCAGCCATTACTGCAACTACTACTACTACTACTACTAATAATAATAATAATAATGATAATAATAATAATAATAATAATAATAATAGTAATAATAATAATAACAATAATAATAATAGTAATAATAATAATAATAATTATAGCAATAAAAATAATAATGATAATAATAATAATAATAATAATAATAATAATAATAATAATAGTAATAATAATAATAAGAAGAAGAAGAATAGCAAAAATGAGAACTGATGAAAACTTAAGTAAAAGATAATGAAATTTCTCCAGAGAGAGAGAGAGAGAGAAAGAGATGCACCTGAACTAATAATCAAGAATTGAAATTATTAATAATCTTGAAAACAATGAAATGAAACACACACACACACACACACACACACACACACACACACACACACACACACACACACACACACACACACACACACACACACACACACACACACACACACACACACACACACACTTGCTGTTTTTCCTTTGCATACAAAGTTTCCCCCAAAACACACACTTGAATCTGTTCATCCAGCCACACACACACCTGCAGGGAACCCACACCTGCCAATTAGCGGGCCGGAGCACCTCATTAGGCCCCGGACACCTGTAATGCGTTGTCCCACACACTGCGCCACACACGCCCACGCAATGCCTAGGCTCTAATTCAGTAATGTTGTGTTGTATTTATTCATTCACTTATTCGTGTGTTTATTTAATTTCTTCCTTTATGTATTTTTTTTTATTTATTTTATTTATTTATTTATTTCGGCGGGACGGTTAGGTTTTCTGCATGAATGAGGAAGGTCAAGGGAAAGAAAATGGGAGATGGGTGATAGTCTGTGAAATTGGCCCTCCATGAGAGAGAGAGAGAGAGAGAGAGAGAGAGAGAGAGAGAGAGAGAGAGAGAGAGAGAGAGAGAGAGAGAGAAACAGGTAGTGTATGATACTAAATAGAGTTTTCTTATAGATACAAACGATTTTAAAAATGTTACCAATCATTAACTTTTTTTTTAACCAATAGAAATGTTTTAAGAATATTTATGCAACCAAATATTAAAGTGAGTTTCCTTATACTCAACCTTATAGTCAACCCTGATCTCCTTCACTAATGCGTTGGACTCCACCACTCCACCTCGCACTTTATGAGGGGAAAAAAAGACTATACTAAGACAGATAACGATTTTGAGAGCACAGTTAACCCCTTCAGTAGATAACGATTTAGAGGTCATGGTTAACCCCTTCAGTAGATAGCGATTTTGAGAGCATAGTTAACCCCTTCAGTAGATAACGATTTTGAGAGCACAGTTAACCCCTTCGTAGATAACGATTTAGAGATCATAGTTAACCCCTTCAGTAGATAACGATTTAGAGAGCACAGTTAACCCCTTCAGTAGATAACGATTTAGAGAGCACAGTTAACCCCTTCAGTAGATAACGATTTTGAGAGCACAGTTAACCCCTTCAGTAGATTTAGAGAGCATAGTTAACCCCTTCAGTAGATAACGATTTAGAGAGCACAGTTAACCCCTTCAGTAGATAACGATTTAGAGAGCACAGTTAGCCCCTTCAGTACCATGACGCGTTTCCATATTCATTCTGCTTACTATTTGGTGATTTTATGCAGCTTCAGTAACTTAGGTGGAGTATTAAAATAGTGAAGACTGGCCATTAATTTGCTGACCTCAATAAACCCTTCCTAATGTCAATAAAATGGTCTAATCATGCACAAGCTCATGGAAAAAATGCCCCCCGGTACTGATGGGGTTAATGCTGCGAGAAACAATCAAACTTACATCGCGGCGGTCTGTATATATCACACCTATCTACACGTACCTATCATTCCATCTACAACTTTATCTGGCCTTGTAAAGCTCTCTATTGACTTCATCAGCAACCTGATAACTAAGCCTCGTTCACTCACCGCTACTCTGCTTAGATAACAACTTTCCCCCATCTCTTTCAAATGTAGCTCTATCTAACATGAACCCGTTACCTCGTGCACTCTCCTGATTATTATGTTTATGTCACGCTCGTTTTCTTAAGACTGAAATGGTTGTGTCAGATTCCTTGTTTTAATTTCCGGTGTAATATCTGTAGTTTCTGGTGGACGTCTGGAAAGGTGGAAATGCTTGTTAATATGGTAATGTGTTGCTTGTTTAATGAAGTGTGAGGCGGTGCAGAGGTAAGTCAGTAGTGCAACTCATAATCATTACGTGTATATGAGTCTTACCTGTGTGAGTGAAGGCTTCAAAGAGGATTAATTAAAACGAAGTAAGTGTTTTTAAGATCCTGGAGAGATTACAGAGGGAATATTTAATTAGGAAAGCTATGAAATATTTTTCTCAGATGTGTCAATGACCAAAAGGAATATTAATTAGGACAGGTATCCTCCATTCTGCTCACCTGTCTGTTTGTTTTCCAGGTGGGTCATGGTGTCACCTGAACACGCGTCGATACACGTGTGGGATAAAAACGAAGACGCATATTTAAAGATACGCCTTGCTTTATCCCACAAGTCTCTCCCTGCCTGTGTGTTGTGTGTGTGTGGGAGAAGGGAAGGAAGAATAGGAAGCTCTGGTCTCCTGTAAGTACCTGCCTGTGTGTGGCGTGTGTGTGGGAAGGGAGAAGAGAAAGGAGAAGCTTTGGTTTTGTAAGTACCTGGCTGTGTGTGTGTGTGTGTGTGTGTGTGTGTGTGTGTGTGTGTGTGTGTGAGAAGACAAGGGAAAAGCTCTGGTTTTGTAAGTACCTGGCTGTGTGTGTGGGGGGGGTGGGAAAGGGAAGGGGGAAGGTCTCGTGTAGGTCCCTGGCTGTGTGGTGGCGTTGCTGCAGGTTATCTTGTCTGGGTTTACATAATGCGCTCAGTTCACCCTCCCAATGTTTACACGGCCTCCCTCAGCGCCCCGCCCGCCAAGTTTACGTTTTATTGCTCTGTAAAAAATGTTATCCAGACAAGACGTTTATGGCGGAAAGTTAGGTATTAATTTTCTTTCTTTTCTCTTTGTTTTTTTTTTTTTTTTTTTTTGTGGACTATTAGTAAGTATTCATTTCCATTTCCTTTTCTTTGTTTTTACAGACTTAGTAGTATTCATTTCCTTTCTTTTCTTTTTTTCTGTTTATTTTTTTTTATTTTCATTTTCTTATACTGTATTTATTATTAGTAGCATTCTTATTTTTATCTATTATTTTTTTTATTTATCTCTTCTTTATTTACTCATTTATTTATTCATTTATTTTCAGTCAAAAGACATACATTTTTATTTTCATCGTATCCATCTAAACTGCCCCAAAACTAACATTCATTCACACCTTTACAAGATAACCAGTAAATGTGTTTATGGCACAACGAAAAAGGCATACCTGACATTTTTCACCTTGCTGCGCCTTTTAGCAACAAAGTAATTACCGAGGCGTGGCTTGTCAAACGTTTCTCACTTGAAGCACGACACATCCATAAACAGAACAGAAAATTGTGTCAGTTCTTTGGTCTGTGAAAACGTGAATCATTTTAAACTCGACTTCATAATAAAGAGTTTGAGGGCCGCTGGATTTACTCAAGTGTGTGTGTGTGTGTGTGTGTGTGTGTGTGTGTGTGTGTGTGTGTGTGTGTGTGTGTGTGTGTGTGTGTTTTGTCCCTTTTTGCGTTTTTTCCTCCCTTCCCCCTTTATCTGTATTGTTGGTTATTATTATTATTATTATTATTATTATTATTATTATTATTATTATTATTATTATTATTATTAGTAGTAGTAGTAGTAGTAGTAAGTAACATCCTCCTCCTCCTCCTCCTCCTCCTCCTCCTCCTCCTCCTCCTCCTCCTCCTCCACGGACTATCTTCGCGACCAATATCCCATTATGTAAGCACCAGCTGCGGCCTCACCAGCTGTGTGTGTGTGTGTGTGTGTGTGTGTGTGTGTGTGTGTGTGTGTGTGTGTGTGTGTGTGTGTGTGTGTGTGTGTGGAACCACCCCCTAAAACAGTGAAAGAGATCCTTATGTTGATATTATAAAAGAGAGAGAGAGAGAGAGAGAGAGAGAGAAGAGTGATATAAAACACAACTTCTCCCTCTTTCCCTCCTCTCTCTATACCTTTCCTTTCCCTCTCTCTCTCTCTCTCTCTCTCTCTCTCTCTCTCTCTCTCTCTCTCTCTCTCTCTCTCTCTCTCTCTCTCTCTCTCTCTCTCTCTCTCTCTCTCTCTCTCTCTCTCTCTCTCTCTCTCTTGCTCTTCCTCCCCACTAATTGCAGCTTCAGCTTTTAGACTCTCATTTCCCACTAAGCTCTATTAACTACCTCTCCCACTCTCCCATTCTCTCTCTCTCGTTCCCTCTCCCTCTTTTCTCCCCTTTTGCACCTTGTTAGAGCGGCAGATTGTGGCTGCTACGCTCTCCCCTTCTCTGTATGTATGAGGGAATTACTAGGCAGGTGTCACGAGCCCAGGTATTCCAGGTAGCGAGAAGAGGGGGTGGAGAAAGGTAAGGTTAGGTTAGGTAAGGTGAGGTTAAGTTGGGTTGAGTTAGGTTAGGTTAGGTTAGGTTGGGTTTGGATTGGGTTGGGTTGGGTTAGATTGGGTTTATCAATTTTGTTGTTGTTGTTGTTGTTGTTGTTGTTGTTGTTTTGGGTTTTCTAGGGTGGAAGTGAAAGTTTTCTCTTGTTATTGTCATTTTTATGTTTTTTATTTTTTCCTGTTTTTATTTTCTTTAAGTTTTGTTTGTTAAAGTGTTTTGGTGTGTGTGTGTGTGTGTGTGTGTGTGTGTGTGTGTGTGTGTGTGTGTGTGTGTGTGTGTGTGTGTTTTGTAGTGGTTTAGTTTGCTTGTTATATTGTTTATCACTTTGAGAGAGAGAGAGAGAGAGAGAGAGAGAGAGAGAGAGAGAGAGAGAGTTGGACTGGCTTTACGTTTTTACACTTCCTCGTAAACCTATCTTGAAGTTCACCAGTGTAAAGAAAAAGAAGGAGAAGGAGGAGGAGAAGGAGAAGGAGGAAGAAGAGAAAAAAAGAGAAAAAACACCACCACCACAAAGCACACACACACACACACACACACACACACACACACACACACACACACACACACACACACACACACACACACACACCTGAACAAAGCCAAGCCAATGATCAATCAACACCTGCATTACAACTCATTACAACTCCACTTCACTCACGACCTACCCGCATGGCAGCTTTCTTTTCTGTGTCACATCCCTCCCCAACACCCTCACCACCACACCACCCCCACACCTACACCTGCACCCTTCCCCTACCCCCTCTACCCTCCTGTACACCTGCAAACACCTCACATTAATCAACGCTGACCTAAACCTTTGTCATATCACCCACAGACACTCGCTCGCTTTATTTATCGTCATTATCATTTCGTAACGCCCTTCACTTGACAGTCGCCGCCCCGTCAGTCACGCTGCAGTGGCTGACGGAGCGGGTGACAGCGGCTGCGGGCTGGAGGGCGGCCGGGCTGAAGGTCTAAGGACGTGTCGGTGGTGGTGGTGGTGGTGGTGGTGTCGCTACCTTGATCTAATTGCACGTGTTAAAGGAAGGGAGGAGGAGGAGGAGGAGGAGGAGGAGGAGGAGGATTGTATAAAATGTAAGAGTTTTATGTTGTGTTCTTGTTGTATTAGGATGAAAAGGAGGGAAAAAGATAGAATTATTATTTTATTATTATTATTATTATTATTATTATTATTATTATTATTATTATTATTATTATTGTTGTTGTTGTTGTTGTTGCTGTTGTTGTTGCTGTTATTGTTATTGTATCATCATTATCACTATTTTTTCTATTAGCTTACATATTCCGCTTTAATTTCATGTTATTTAAGAGTGAAGGAATAGGGGTATTGTACTTCAGTGTGTGTGTGTGTGTGTGTGTGTGTGTGTGTTGTGGCTGGTCGATTGGCCGCGCGTGGAGTTTGAAATGTTTTATGGGTGATTGGCAACTCGGTCATGCATCACATAGGGGTATCTGCATACGAGAGAGAGAGAGAGAGAGAGAGAGAGAGAGAGAGAGAGAGAGAGAGAGAGAGAGAGAGACGGGGAGGAAGACAAACCCACATTCATAGCACATAAACTAAAGTAAACAGGAAAAGAAGAAGAAAGCGGAACTGAGAAAGGGTGAGGAGGAGGAGGAAGAGGAGGAGGAATAATGGGTTCAAGCTCGATAAAAGTTTAATTTAACCAAAAACAAAGGAAACATATCGGAGGGATGGATTGTCCAATAGAGTGGTGGGTGAATGGACCAGACTCGGTAATCAGGCTGTTGCTGGCGAGTCATTAGGGAGCGTTAAGAGATGAGACAAAAATATAGATGGGTATGATAGGTGGCAAATAGGTAGGTAGTGTGTTCCAGTGGTGCGACTGCCACGTGTAGCTTCTGAAGGCTTCCTGCGCCTTCCTTCACTTTCTTACCTTTTAACCCCTTCAGTACCACGACGCGTTTCCATATTCATTCAGCTTACTATTTGGTGATTTTCTACAGCTTCAGAAATTCATGTGAAGATTAGAATACTGAGGACTGTGGCCTTTAATCTTCTGATCTTCATAGACTCTTCCTAATGTCAAATAAAATGGTCTAATCGTGCACAAATCTCAAGGTAAAAATGTCTCAGTATTGAAGGGGTTAAGGAGAAGCAGGAGGAGATAGAAAGATAAATTAATAGAACGGTGTAGAGCTGTGATAGGCAAACTTTTCAGTGCTAGGCCCACATTAAAAAAAAATCGCAATCTTATAGGGTCGCCGCATACTATATTAACCCAAAACCTTAATATTCAGAATACAAAGTTAAAGGCTTGTAAAGAAAAGGCCATTCTCACACGCATGTGCACACCTGCGAGTAGAAAATGAAACACTCAGTACTATTTGGCGTTATTTATTAACTTGCTCTTTCAAATTTACTAGTTTGCCCACACCTGACACAAAAACAAAATGACACAAATACATAGAAAACTAAATGAACGGAACGACAGACATGGTGAAATAGAAATAGATGAAATAAATAGGGAAAAAACCAGTGAAACAACCAGCCAGCCAGCCAGCCAGCCAGACGACTAATCTGACACAGGCGAACAGGCAGACAGACAGATAAGCAGTCATGCAAGCAAAACAAACTGCGTAACTGACAAAGCAAATACGTAATTGGGACATTTGCTGGGAATCATTACCGTGTCATTAACGGGTCATTAATCTTTACAGAGAGAGAGAGAGAGAGAGAGAGAGAGAGAGAGAGAGAGAGAGAGAGAGAGAGAGAGAGAGAGAGAGAGAGAGAGAGAGAGAGAGAGAGAGAGAGAGAGAGTGAGTGAGTGTGTTACAGTTTATCTATAGGGCAATTGGTGTCTAATTAACTCTACTAATTATGTACCTGTTCTGCTAATTAATCATGCTACAGTGTGTTACTTGGCTTGTATTGTGTTGTGTTGGGTTGCGCTTACCTGTATTTCTCCTGTGTCTTCCCGGACGTGTGTGTGTGTGTGTGTGTGTGTGTGTGTGTGTGTGTGTGTGTGTGTGTGTGTGTGTGTGTGTGTGTGTGTGTGTGTGTATGTGTGATGCAGTGTTGTAGTTTTGCTGGTTTATAGCTGTGTGGTGGAAAGGTGATGCACAGAGAGAGAGAGAGAGACAGACAGACAGACAGAGAGAGAGAGAGTGAGAGTGTGAGTGAGTTACAGGAAGGATTCTCGTTAGTAACACACGCACACACACACACACTTCACACTTCCAAAGCACTTCAGCTCAAAGGAAAGGAAAGAAAGAAATGAATAACTAAAACCTTACTTCAGAACACTAGAAAAATATATTAAAAAAAACACAAATCTCTCTCTCTCTCTCTCTCTCTCTCTCTCTCTCTCTCTCATCACTTCCTGTTCTTCCCGTTAACCGCAAACACACAGGGAACGAACGAAGCAGCGAGCCTCATGTGTTCGAACCGTCCTTTCGAAACACTTGCTTGAAACAATTTGTAAAGTTGTAATTGGGGGCAGAAACCTTCAGAGAGAGAGAGAGAGAGAGAGAGAGAGAGGGGATATTCACACCACACAGGTACCTTTAAAACATTCCACGGGCGTCCCTTCCAGACCCAAGGGGAGTAATTAGTCCTTCACGCCCACTTTGTTGAAGGTGGTGGTGGTGATGATTGTGTGTGTGTGTGTGTGTGTGTGTGTGTGTGTGTGTGTGTGTGTGTGTGTTTTCTTTCTTTTTCTTTTTCTATTTTATTGTTGATCCTACCTCTTCTTTTTTTCTTTTTATTCTTCTTATTATTCTTCCTTCTTCTTCTTCTTCTTATTATTATTATTATTATTATTATTATTATTATTATTATTATTATTATTATTATTATTATAACTAATAATAACAACTATAGTAGTAATACCACCACCACCACCACCACCACCAGACGGAGTGCAATTACTGAAAGGTAAAGCAAACACTTCTGGGAAGCGCCGCGCCTGTGGAATACTAAATACTAGGAATGAATAACTGGGCTGGAAATGAACCCCCCCGTCCTTCCATCCCCTCCCACACCTGTCCCTCTACATCATCTTCCTTCCCCTCTCCCCTCCCTCCTGGACTAGAAACGAATCCCACCCCTTTCTTCCCTCCCTACACCCATCCTCCCTCCCCCACACCTGTTCATCTATGTCAACTTTCCTCCGTTCCCTTCCTCTTCCCCCTTCTCCCTCCACCTCCCTATTTCCTGCATGTCACCTGGTCTCACTCCGCCGCCCATCAATGACCGGCAGGTGTGAACAATTGGCTGGGTCACCTGGATGGATTTATTACAGTGACTGGGCTTACCTGGGGAATACTGATTGTTTGGGGGATTAGCTGCAGATTTTTACATATTTCTTTTATTCTAGATTGTTATTTTTTTCTATATTTTTCGTTTTTTTTCGTTTTTAATTAGTTTATTTAAGAATATAAGGAAAAAGAATAAGGTTTTTGTTTCCTGTGTGTATTTGTGTGTGTGTTTTGTTATTAAAGTGTTATTCAATGGCTTGATATATTTCCACTTATTTTTCCTTTTTTTTTCCTTTTCTTTTTTCTTTTGAACGTTTGCGTGTATTTCACTTTGCTCAGTTTCCTTGACACTCTGAGGTGATGCGATGCTTTGATTCCAGACGTGATTGGCTAAACAAACTCCTTCACACAGACAAACTTCCTAACTGAATTCACTTAGTTTTTCCTTGCTTGGAACAACTGTTTCCTTTCTTCCTTCCTTCCTTTTTTTTTATACATTTTTCTTCTTTCATCTTTTTGGTTGTATTTTATTTGGTTTGTCTGTTTGTCAATATTTATGTGTAGTCTCTCTCTCTCTCTCTCTCTCTCTCTCTCTCTCTCTCTCTCTCTCTCTCTCTCTCTCTCTCTCTCTCTCTCTCTCTCTCTCTCTCTCTCTCCTCTCCTCTCCTCTCCTCTCCTCTCATCTCCTCTCCTCCTTCTCCCAAAGAAATTTAGTAAAACCCCGAGCACACACACCGACACACACACACACACACACACACACACACACACACACACACACACACACACACACACACACACACACACACACACACACACACACACACACACACACACAAGAGCAAAGAAAACCAGCGCCTCCTCATCACATATTCACGGGTAATACTTGAAGAGAGAGCCTGGCCACGGTGATTTATGAAGCGAGTAGAGGCGAGGTATAGCGTGGCTTGGCTGAACATTATTAAACAACTCACACCCTGAAGAACCCTGTCAAGAGGAAATTGTAGCGCTAAGGACGGTATTCTTAACTCTTTTTATAACTGCCTTGGTCGTCTCTTAGTGATGTTTTGGGAGACGAAAGTGTGGTTTACGTGGTTAGAGTTAAGAGATTGTTTTTTTTTTCTCGTTTTTCTTTAATTTATTCAGTTTTTTTTCTTTTGTAGCATGAGTGTAGTTAGAGTAAGAGGTTTTTTTTTTTCGTTTTTCTTTTATTTATTATTATTTTTTTTTTTTTTTTTGTGTAGCAGGAGTGAAATCAAGTGTGTGGAAAGTCGCAAGGCATTACGGGGGAAAAGAACGTCGAGCTGTGAAAAGGGTCTAAGGTTTCGTCGGCAACTATTTTTCTTTTTCTTTTTTTCTTTTTTTTATAAGGCTTCAGTGAAAAATTTTGGTAGTCTTTAGTGGGAAATTGTTTAGTTTGCGAAGGAGTGTTTTCATATCCGTAATTTTTTTTTTTTTCTGTATTTTGAATGTACGTATGTTGTTTTTTGGGTTAGGTTTTCCAGAGAAGTGTTTTCCATATCGCGTTATTAATTTCCCTTGTTTTCCTCTGGTGTTAATATGAACTTGGTGGTTTTCAATGGAGTGTTTTCATGTTCGTGGGAAAGCTTTTAATTTATATATAAGGAAGACTAGAAGGGCAAGAGAGAGAGAGAGAGAGAGAGAGAGAGAGAGAGAGAGACGTTAGTGTAGTTAGATAAGGAAGGAAGGAAAATGGGTACGTAAGAAGGAAGGAAGAAGTAAAATGGAAAAAAAGGAGAAAAGGAAATGGTTGAAATAGGAAGAGAAGAAGGAAAGGAGAGGAAGGAAGAAAGATAACGAAAACAAAGACAAGGAAAGGGGATAAAAAAGGCGGCTTGCTAATTTTGCCCTCTTTGAAAAATAAATAATAATAATAATAATAATAATAATAATAGAAATCAGGAACGTTGCAGGTTGACAGGAAATAGGCAAACATACGAATTTATTTACCTTATCCACACACCGCCACATAAAAACTTCCGAAATTTTTAGTACCGATTTTAAACCTTTTTTTTTATACCATGTGGGCTTTTCACGGGAATTTCTGGGCCAAAGGAGGGTACTTTTTGGGGTACCTCCTATCTCAAAGCCCACCCGCTAGGAAACCATTGGCCCGAGTGAGGAAGCCCAACCTACACTCGGACCGTGGCCAGGATTCGAACCCGTGCGCTTGGAGACCCTCGAACCCCAAAGCACGCCTGGTTCCACTGTACCACGGCGGCCCACTAATGAATATATAGTAAAAAAAATCGTATGAGTTCGCCTATTTCCTGTCAACTTGCAACGTATCAGATTCCTACTGTATGTGTAGCTGTGATGTTGCTTCCCTTTCCCCAAATAATGATAATAATAATAATAATAGATAAATAAAGCGAGTTTTTTTTTTTATCTACGGACAAACACAGTCCATGAAAAGCTTTAATATTAGATAAAAAAGTGGGTGGTTTTTTTTTTTTCTTATCAACGGAGAAACACAGTCATGAAAAAGTTTTGATTAATTATGTAGCTTTGGAAAAGATACATAGTTATTAATGAGACTCCGAAGTTACCAAAAACATGACACCTATTCTTACATGCCCCGGAGATCGACCAATGGCAAAATGGCAGTAATAAGTAGATAGGTAAAAAAAATAGATAGGTAAAAAAAAATAGATAGGTAGAAAATAGATAGATAGGTAGAAAATGAATAGATAGGTAGAAAATAAATAGATAGATAGAAAATAAATAGATAGGTAAAAAAATAGATAGGTAGAAAATAGATAGATAGGTAGAAAAAAGATAGGTAGTAATAAATAGATAGATAGAGAAAAAAATAACTTATCTTTATTTATGTGAGAGGAGATTGTGGTCATCAAGGAGAACAGGAAAGCGGAAGAGAGAGAGAGAGAGAGAGAGAGAGAGAGAGAGAGAGAGAGAGAGAGAGAGAACAGGAAACTTGATGCACAGACACAAAAAAAAACAGAGAGAGAGAGAGAGAGAGAGAGTACTGAAGGTTCGTTGCAGCCAAAAGTGAATAAAAGAATGATCGAAAAATAAGAAAATTAATAGAAAGAAGAATCGTTAAGTGGCGTTCCTATAAATAAAACAGAAACAAGAACACAGAGAGAGAAAAATGATAATCTAGTTTCTGAGAAGTGTTGTTGCTGCGAGGAAGGTCCGTGGTGTCTTGTCTTGGTGGCTGTGAGTGGCGAGTGGAGAGGGGGAGAGGGGAGAGAGGGAAGGAAACACCAAATAACGTAACTCTCTGCTCTTGGTCTTTGCTCGGTGATGTTCAGAGCGCAGTGTTAAGGGGCATTTCAGATATTTATATACACCTTTCCTTGTTCCCTGTTGGCTGTGAGTGGAAGGAGAAAATTACCTGATATTCTAATCCCTTTCTCTTCGTATATGCTCGTAGATTATTCAAGGCGCAATGTAGTTTGATTATTATCGTTATTTTATCAGTGTAAGAGGGGAAAACAGGTTAAGGGCAACGGAAAGAGTAAATTAAAAAGGCTCACTTCTTTACCAGTCCCCGTGCAGCTTCGAGAGAGTTAGACAAAAGAAAGGGGTAAATAAATGTCTTACCTTGCCTTGTTGGTCAGATTTTGTGAGTGAAAAGGAATTACTGATAATGTAACCTGGTTCTATTGGTCAGTGTTTGCATATTACTCAAAATGCAATCAGTATAAAGGAGTAGTTTTGTTATTTTTACTATTAACCTTTCCTTGCTTTCAGATTATGTGAGTGAGATGGAAATATTTCTCTTGATAATGTAACCTGATTCCCTTGGTCAGTGTTTGCATATTACTTAAAGCGCAATCAATATAAAGGAATAGTTTTGTTATTCTTATTAACTTTTCCTTGTTGTTTTCAGATTATGTGAGTAAGAAAGGAATGTTTTACCTGATAATGTAACTGGATTCTTTTGGTGAGTGTTTGCATATTATTCGTAGTGCAATATAAAGGAATAGTTTTGTTATTTCTCTTGACTCTTCGTTGTTCCCTGCAGGTTGTGAGTGGAGAGGGAAATATTTTACATGATAATCCAACTTGTTTCTCATGGATATTGTTGTTAGATTCTTCAAACTTAATGCACTGGAGTGTTTCTATTAATGACGCAAGTGTTTCTTTGTTCTTTGTTGTGAGTGGAAGATTAAAGACTTACTGGATATTGTGACTCTCGTTCTCTTCTTGGTCTGTAGATTATTCGAAGCGCAACGTGAAGGCGGATTTTAATTATCTATATTAGCCATTCTTTGTTCCTCGCGGCTTGTTGGTGGAAGTGGGGAATTTTACCTGATAGTCTAACTGGATCCTTTTGGTCTTAGCTTTCATTTTGTTTAGAACGCAATGTCAAGCAGTATTTCAGTGATTCAACTCAGCGTTTCCCTTCCATATTCCCTACAGATTACAGATTATAAGTGTAAGGTCAAATGATTCCCTGGATAATCTAAATTGTTCCGCTCATGTCCTGTGTGTGTGTGTGTGTGTGTGTGTGTGGATTGAACATAACGCATCGTGATAGAGGAGTTCGAGTATTAATTCTTTTTTGCTTCAGTGTTTGTGCTGCTTCAAATCTAAAGGGAAGGGGGGAATATTGACAAGATAATCTAACTCAATAAGATACTTCGTGAGCAGCAGAAACAAAGGCATCTTAACCCTTTCACCAGCACGGTATCGGCTTGATTCTGTTCTACCTCTGACTGCCACTTGGTACATCTCTCCTTAACCCCTTCAATACTGAGACAATTTTTTTTTTTTACCTTGAGATTTATTTACGATTAGACTGTTTTATTGACATTAGGAAGGGTCTATGGAGGTCAGAAGATTAATGGCCACAGTCTTCACTATTTTAATCCCTACATAAGTTTTAGAAGTTGTATAAAATCGCCAGATAGTAAGAATCAGTGATTAAACCCTTCAATACTAGGACACCTTTTTACCTTGAGATTTGTTTACGATTAGACCATTTCATTGACATTAGGAAGGGTCTAGGAAGGTCAGAAGATTAATGGCCACAGTCTTCATTACTTAATCCCCCATCCCCCACATAAGTTTCTGAAGCTGTATAAAATCGCCAAATAGTAAGCAGAATGAATATGGAAATGCGTCACGATACTGAAGGGGTTAATTACCAATCGCTCTTAGACATCTTTACTTTTTCCACAACCATCTCCATTCATTAAACTGGATAGAAATTGCAACATCTATTCTTTTTTCATCCATAATTTCTTTTTTCAACCATTTCACCCATAATTTCAGTTTTTTTTCATCCATTTCTTTGTTTCACTCATAATTTCTTTGCAGATGCTTATAATGATTCCGTACATTGTATATGGTAGTAGTAATTGTATCGTATTAAAGTGAAACGATTAAGGATGGTACTTTTTTCATCATGTACGTAGTGACTCTTCCAGCGTAACTTTAACCCCTTCAGTACCATGACGCGTTTCCTTATTCATTCTGCGTATACTATTTGGTGATTCTATACAGCTTCAGAAACTTATGTAGGGGATTAAAAGACTGTGGCCATTAATCTTCTGACCTCCATAGACCTTTCCTAATGTCAATAAAATGGTCTAATCGTATCAAGGTAAAAAAAATGTGCTCCGGTATTGAAGGGGTTAACTTACTGTATTGTGATCAACTATTGTGTGATTGGATGGACTTTGTTGTGCGCACTGTGGAATGGCCTGATAGATTTGCAAATAGAATACGCTAGAATAAAAAAAAAAAATAAGACGACAACACACGTAAAAAAGAAAGAGAATAACAGACAATACAAAAAAGAAGGAAAAGAAACATAAACCAAAGAGAAATACCATCCCCATCTTGCACACTGGTTAGACTCGCAAAGAGATTATGACAGAATAAAGAGGAAAACAAAAATTTAAGACGGAAACACGTAAAAAAAAAGGAAAGAAAAGAAAAGAAAATTACAAACAATACAAAAAAGAAGGAAAAGAAACAAAGCAGAGAGAAATACCATCCCCAACGTGTACACTGGTGACACTTGCAAAGAGATTATGACAGAATATTGTGGTGAGTGGGAGCTGGGCACGTGTGGCAGGACAGGACGTGCACTTAACTGTTCACTTGTGAGAGGAAATTAATGTACGTCTCTTACTTTCTACCTTTCCTTCACCTGGCGAGTTTACCTGTTGCCTTTTATCTTTCTCACTTTGCCCTTCTTTTGACACCCACGGAGGTAAGAGGAGGTGAGAAGGGCATGAGGAAAATTAAAAAGAAAAAGGAAACGGAAAGTATAAATGGAGAGTGAGTGACAAAAGCTGCATAAAGACATAAAAACAATAACGTGAAAGGAGACGAAAAGCATGAAGGATAGAGTGAGCGAGGGAATTTTCATAGACATTAGAAAAAAAAAGCGAGAGGGGGAAAGCAAAGAGAGATATTGGTAGTGCGAAATATTGGAAAATGCGATGGAGAAACGAGAAAGCACAAACAGTGGCGAAATAGGAAGGAGAAAGTGTGTGTGAATGCAATGCGGTGTGTCCATTGTGAAACTTCGCGCCGCCAGAGAAGATTGAACGAGGCAGAAGAAAAATATCGCGGGGGCGGGATTGAACACCGGTAACTATTGCGCCTAACAGCTGGAAAAAAAAAAACACGGAAATAATCATAATAAACTAAACTAAGGAAACTATCCCGTCAAGAAAAAAAGAGAGGCGAGAGTGGTCATGCTAATTATAAGACAATCACGAAAACAAAAGAAAAGTAACTGGGGAATTAAACAACGGTAACTATTGCGCCTAACAGCTGGAAAAAAAGACAGAAATAATCATACTAACAAACTAAACTAAGAAAACTATCGCGTTATGGTACAAGAAAAAGAGGCGAGAGTGATCATGCTAATTACAACGAGACAAACACGAAAGGAAAGCAAGAATGAGGGCGCTAATTGCATGGAGCTTAATACACAAAATGGGTATGCTGGTAATTGCAGGTTGATTAGTGTTGACGGGGCACACCTGGACCTGGAGAAAAGTAACACACGTGGAGCTCCAGAGAAAAGGGAATCCACAAAGGAGAAGTACTGGTGTGGAGCGGAGTGGATGTAAACAAGGGAAGGATTCTGTTGATCTATAAACTCCATGAAAATAAAGTCCAGGAAGTCAGAAAGGATGGAAAGTGTGCAGCTGAGTGAAATTAAACGTGTGTGTGTGTGTGTGTGTGTGTGTGTGTGTGTGTGTGTGTGTGTGTGTGTGTGTGTGTGTGCTGAAGGGGTCCAGAGTTTAACAAGTGAGAGGGCGCACTACAGAAGCGTGGATTCGAAAAGGTTAACAAATTCAAAATTCACCCTTAATGCAATTACAAAAGCGCACCAAGACTTTAGACTCGCTATTTCAATGAGTTTTGTTTAGTGTGTCTTAATGATTCACAAAATGTTCACTGTTGGGTAGCCTGTTGATTACACCTTGATGGGCTGTCAGTCCGTTGTTTTCTTCCTGTGCTGTGTTGTGCTGTGCTGTGCTGTGCTGTGTGAAGTTCACCATTCCTAAGACCAACAAAGGCAAGAAATGCTTAATGCAGGATGGATATATAAAGAGAGAGAGAGAGAGTTAATAGCACACTGATTGATGGATCCATTTCGTGGCGGTGTACGAACAAAATATGTAAAGGTGGACAAAACAGACAGCACAGTGACTGAAGTAATTACTCCAATACAATGTGATAAAACGCGCTTTTGTCTTAATATTGTGCCGCGCTTTTGACAGCAATATATCAGCAATGTTCGCCGCACTTCTGATATGCCAATCTGTTCTTTCGTAAAACGCCGAAGTGAGAGGGAGAGAGAGTGGCGGTCAGCAGGAAAGGCCTCATTGAATGTCACTGTTGACCTGATGACTTCTTGCAGCTTCCTTTATTTTTCTTACGCTCTTTTAAAAAAACACTTCAAATCCCAATGCCTCACACTGAAGCCTGTTACGATTATTCAAAGTTAAGTGACTCTGTTTACGAAATACGAACACGAGGCGGAGAATTACGCAGATGACAGTGGAATGGAATTAAAGGTTACGTGGAAAGAGGCGAGTAAGTTGCAGAATGTAGGAATTTGATAGAGATTTGTGTTTATGTTGCTTGTGTTGCTATTTGTTGATTTGGTGGGGATAGATGGAGCTTTGAAAGGATTGATAGTTGTTCTTGTTGTTCTTGTTTTTGTTGTTGTTATATTTTTAGTGAAGATGTGAAAAGAAATACGTATGAGAGGTGAACGCAATACAGTTTGGCTGTAGATGGCGCTGTACCAATTGAAAAAATATATGGAAAATATTGTGGAGGGAATAAAATAAAAGAAAACTGTAGAAATTAGAGAACAGGTAAAATGAAACTGACGAGAATAAACGAAAAAATAATTGTATAAGAAATAGAAAAATAGAAGTAAAAAGAAATAGTAACAAGAAATTGAAAGAAAAATAATAAAAGCTCCGTAAGAAATTAGATGGAAAAAAAAAACAGTAAAAAAACAGTGAACAGGTATAATGAAAGTGACGAGAGTAAGAAAAAAAATAGAAAACTTTGAAAGAAATAGAAAAAAAATGAAAAAAATAGGAACCAGAAACAAAAAAAAATCAAATAAAAAAAGATAAAAACTACGTAAAAATAATAAAACAAAAAAAAAGTAAAAATTAGAGAACGAATATGATAAGTGACGAGAGTAACCTCCCCAAAAAAATAAATAAATAAATAAGAAATAGAAAAATATAAAACAAAATAGTAAAAGAGAACCGATATAATGAAATAGATAAGAAATAGTGAGCTTGAGACGAGAAAATAGTGAGCGTGAGACGAGAAAATAGTGAGCATGGGACGAGAAAATAATGAGCGTGAGACAATAATAAGTGAAGAGACAGTTGTTTTGTACCGTCCACCCTTCACCAAAGCTCTAAATTGATGGTGGAACAGCGTGAAGTGTGGCAGGGTGGAATAATGACTGCAGGGATTTTAATTATGGAACCACCACTGATAAGAGAAAGGTGTGACTGAAGCAGGGAATGACCAGAGATGATGATGATGATTTTTTTTTTTTTTTTTTTTAGCATGTAGACTTTTCACGGTAATATATAGGCTAAAGGAGGAATTAGAAGAAGAAAAAAGAAATAATATCAACAAACTAATCTTTCACGGTAATTTATGGGCTAAAGGAGGTACTTTTTACATGGAGGAATTAGAAGAAGAAAAAAAGAATAAAAATATCAACAAACTAATCAAATCTAACAACTGAATTAAGAAACAAACAATCTTAACCTAAACTAACCTAACTTAACCCTTCAGTACCGTGACGCGTTTTCCTATTCATCCTGGGAACTATTTGGTGATTTTATACAGCTTCAAGAAACCTATGTGGGGGGCGATTAGAATAGAGAAAACTGTAGCTATTAACCTTTTGACCTCCATAGACTCTTCTTAATGTCAATAAAATCGTCTAATCACACCCAAAACTCATGATAAAAATGCGTCCCAGTACTGAAGGGATGAAACTCACTAGATTGCAAACTCTCACTAAATAATTCACTAAGACTAATATTATTCGTTGGTATTATTCATGCAGGAGTGGCAAGAGTTAAGAGTCATTAATTAATATGCCTGAAGCCCGCGAGTGTTGGACCGGACAGAGTACTGGCTGGCTGACGTGGAGGCTGGAAGAGTAGATAGATGAGAGACAGGAATAGACAGAAGACAAGGCAGGTGATGCAAGACGAGAGTGTAAACAAGTAATGAAAGACAAGAGTAGATAAATGATACAAGATAATAGTAGACAAGAGAAAAGAATAGACAAGAGTAGATGAGAGTAGATAAGGAATAGAAGGCAAGAGTAGATAAATGATGCAGGACAAGAGTAGACAGAAGACAAGACAGGTGATGAGAGACAAGAGTAGACAAGAGTAGATAGGAGTAAGACAAGAGTTGGTAAAAGAAGACAAATAGATAAAAGACAAGAAAGTGATGCAAAATAAAAATAGACATAATGGTGGAAGACAAGAGAAGACAAGACAATAGTAAACAAGTAATGAAAGATACGAGATGATAGTAAAGAACACAAGAGTAGACAAGACGGAAGTAGATAATGGTAGAAAAGTGATTTAAGACAGTTCACAAGACAGAGTAGACAAATTATGGAAGACAAAAGTA
>NC_059285.1:15826277-15828777 GCF_017591435.1 Portunus trituberculatus
GCTACTCTCTCTCTCTCTCTCTCTCTCTCTCTCTCTCTCTCTCTCTCTCTCTCTCTCTCTCTCTCTCTCATTACATTTTCCACTTCGCGTCACTCTAATTTTACGTATGGTACCTGTATTACTCTGCTCTCAGTCACCCCTCCCCCTCCTTCACCTGTCCATCACCAGCACTGTTACCTTTCCTATCCCCTTCATTCACCTGGCTCCCTATCCCCACTCACTCCCCCTACCCTTCATTCACTGGCTGCTATCCCCACTCATTTCCCCCACCTTTCATTCACTTGGCTAGACTGATTCTTTCCTCTCCTTCACCTCTCACTTACCTGTCTGCATTTACTACTAACTGTCCTTTTAGCTACAGTACAACTAAATACTCGTTAATCAACAATACGACAGCTTAAAGAACTCAATTGTGACTGACTGTTTTTCTTTTTTATTTATTTATACCATGTGGGCTTTTCACGGGAATTTCTGGGCTAAAGAGGATACTTTTTTGTGGTACCTCATATCTCAAAGCCCTAGTGAAGAAGCCCAACCTACACTCGGACCGTGGACAGGATTCGAACCCGTGCGCTTGGAGACCCATCAGACCCCAAAGTACGCATGGTTCCACTGCACCACGTTGGCCCTTTGTTGAACTAAGGAAATATTTATCTAAGGTGTGGTTAACCCCTTATTTAAGTAACATGATCTATTTTCATATTCATTGTGCTTCCTCTTTGGTGATTTTATACAGCTTCAGAAACTCGTGTGTGGTATTAAAATAGTGACGACTGTGTCCATTAATCTTGTGACCTCCGTAGATCCTTCCTAATGTTAATAAAAGGGTCTAATCATACACAAATCTCAAGGTAAAAATGTGTCCCAGTATTGAAGGGGTTAAATGTTTAGGTATGAATGTCAAACCATTAGAACTACCTGACTGACTGAACTGACTGATTGGTTATAAACTTTGGAACTCCCTGTCTGCTTTTGTATTCCCATCTTCCTATTACCTGAACTAATTGAAGAGGAAGGAGAGATTTCAAGACATTTTTCCCTTTCTCATGGCTAACTCTCTCGGACCTGCTCGGGAACTGGCATCTAATTGAGCCCTTTTTTTTAATCGTTTTTTTTTTTTTTGCCTTTGACCAGATTACCCCTCTTGCGTAAAAGAAAAAAAAAATTGAACTACCTAACTGATTTTTTTCTTTTTTTCTTTTTATTTATACCATGTGGGCTTTTCACGGGAATTACTGGGCTAAAGGGGATATTTTTTGTACCTCCTATCACAAAGCCCACCCGCTAGGAAACCGTTGCCCCAAGTAAGGAAGCCCAACCTACACTCGGACCGTGGACAGGATTCGAACCCGTGTGCTTGGAGACCCCTCGGACCCCAAAGCACGCATGTTTCACTGTACCACTGACTAGTTAACCAAGTAAGTGACGGAGACTCGCTAGATAACCTAATCAAGTAAGTAATGAGAGCGAGACAGTAATGATAATGAGATAATAAGTATTGATGATGAGAGAGCTATCCATCAGACGTTCGCAGTAATGAGATGAATCGTTCAGTATGTGACGCACCTTACCTACGCTCTGTCAATGATCCAGTCTGTTAATCTTATCATTAATTAACTTAAACCCCCCCTTATACTTAATTAACGGATGGGACAGACAGCTGACAGTATTACTAATGGAAAGAGGACAGTACCAGCTTCCCACATCCACATCCCCACACAAGACATAAAGGTGGTAGTAAATGAAAACACAAATAAAAAGGTCAGGGACTCATTAGATAGGTAAACTAAATAACTAAGAGTACAGCTTCCCTCATTCACACGCCCACACAAGGCAGAAATTTGTTGATATTAAGTGAAAATACAAATAAAAAGAAAAGAGAGATTCATTAACCTCTTGAGTACCAGGACACGTTTCCATATTCATTGTGTTTACTATTTGGTGATTTTATACAGCTTCAGAAATAGTGAAGACTGTGGCCACTAATCTTCTGACCTCCGTAGACCCTTCCTAATGTCAAGAGAATGGTCTAATCGTACACAAAACTCTAGATAAAAATGTGTCCCAATACTGAAAGGGTTAAATAGCTACACTAAATAAGACCCTTCCTAATGTCAATAAAATGGGCTAATCGTACACAAAACTCAAGGTAAAAATGTGTACTAATACTGAAAGGGTTAAATAACTAAACTAAATAAGAATAACTGAGGATTTACCAGCCGGGTTATTAACAATCTATGTGATATAACGACTACAATAACAGACTCTATAATTTGACAGGCATGTAACTCAATCTAGGTTTACAAATACGCCAGTCAGTTAGCTAATCTCCTAAACTGTATTCTACTGGTTAACCCCTTCAGTACCATGGTGCGTTTCCATATTCATTCTGCTTACTATGTGGTGATTTTATACACCTTCAGAAATTCATGTGAGGGATTAAAATTGTGAAAACTGTGGTCATTAATCTTATGACATCCGTAGACCCTTCCTAATGTCA
>NC_059285.1:15833777-15836277 GCF_017591435.1 Portunus trituberculatus
TATACAACTTCAGAAACTTATGTGGGGATTAGAATAGTGAAGACTGTGGCCACTAATCTTCTGACCTCCATAGACCCTTCCTAATGCAAATAAAATCGTCTAATCACACCGAAAAAATCAAGGTAAAAATGCGTCTCAGTATCGAAGGGGTTAATATTCTTCCCTTAGATGAATGAAATAGAAAATTGGGAAAACGGAGAAAATCAGTGTTGCAAAGTCTATTTAATGAAGTAAACACAACAGAGGCGACAGTTTGATAGTTTTGATACTTTCTCTAAAATAAATGAAGTAGAAAACTGGAAAAACAGAGAAAGGCAGAGTGTTGCAAAGTTTAATTGTGGTCAGGTGACAGGTGTACAGAGTTTAATTGTGGTCAAGTGACAGGTGAAGGTACTGTTTAACTCTGGCATTAGTGAGGGGAAAGGCGTACAGAGTTGAGAGGAAGTATATTTCAAGAGCGAGTAAGCATATTTAGAGATTATAGTGAGTATGTTTTAAGCAGTGCAGTAATTGTAGGAGGATGGATACAGTTAAAAAGTGTCGAGAAGAAATATATAATTGCCATAAGAACAACTATTAAAGAAAACGGGAATCCATAGAAGCTGTTTTGACATAAGACGAGATATGAAATTACCTATGAAGATTTTAATAATATTTTCTTTATTTACTTATTTATTATTTTGTTTATTTACTTAACTTATTTGCTTATTTACTTTTGTTTTATCTTATCTCTTTTACTCATCCATTTGTTTGTCTCTATTTTATTTTTAGGAGATAACTGACGGGAAAAAATGCAGTGTGAAGGAGATGAGTGATTTATAACTAGGAAAATATTTATCTGTGGAGAGAGAAATTACTGAACCACTTAATTAATAACACAAGCTTTGCACTGCACTTCTAAAAATTTGATGGAGAGAGAGAGAGAGAGAGAGAGAGAGAGAGAGAGAGTACCTTAGTCTTGCTCTCTCCTCTATCAAACTTTTCACGATTTAATGGTCACGCACCGCCCAACTAATTAATCTTTTACACTCAACCTCTCTCTCTCTCTCTCTCTCTCTCTCTCTCTCTCTCTCTCTCTCTCTTCGTTCTATAGTTTTTTGTATTAACTTCTCTATTAATTGATTCACTGTTTCATTCATTCGTCTCATTGTTGGTTCATTGGTTCGTTCGTTCATTCGTTCATTATTTCGTTTGTTCATTTGCTCCTCCGTTCATTCTTTCGGCCTTTTGAGAGAGAGAGAGAGACTTCCAACTGGTCCTATCGTCAGCTGCAGTGTTCCTAAGTTTGCCGAGCTCTTCAGCCCACACAAAATTGGTCCCCGGCGTTGGGTTGGTTGGTGTCCTGGCGCGGCGAGTCACTGACACCGGCAATGGAACGCGTACACTTGACACTTTTAACCTCTTCAGTACTGGGACGCATTTTTACCTTGACTTTTGGGTGTGATTAGACGATTTTATTGACATTAGGAAGGGTCTATGGAGGTCAGAAGATTAATGGCCAGTCTTTTCACTATTCTAATCTCCTCATAGGTTCCTGAAGCTATATAAAATCGCCATATAGTAAGCAGAATTAATATGGAAGCGCGTCATGGTACTGAAGGGGTTAGTAGTAGATATGGGGAGAGGTGAGGGAAGGGACGGGTAGAAAGGGAGTGAGGAGAGAAAGAAAGGCCAGTACGTGTTAGAAAATATTGGACTGAAATGAAACTGTGCTGGTGTTGAAATAGACAAAAAAAAGTAAGAGAGAAATAGTAAAGATGGAATAGAAACTGACAGACAAGACTAGAAATGAATGGGGAATTAAAGCAGTATGAAAGATTGAGGTGAAAAAAAGAGATGATATGAGCACGGATTGTGTGAATGAATGAGTTGATAAGTTGTAAAGGGAAATGAAGAAATATTAACTACTACTACTACTACTACTACTACTACTACTACTACTACTATTACACATTCGTGGTAGCTTATAAAAAAACGATAAAAAAAAAAGCGATAAAAACCTTCTCTACATGAATTAAAAGGTTAAACAGATACAAATATATATTAATAAAGAAAAGTTGAAATTAATTACAGTGACGAAGAAAGCAATAAGTGTGCGATGATTTTGTTAATTTACTCTCAAAAAACAATTCTCTTTCTAATTACTTTACACAGACAAGCCTTAGGTAATTATTAAATCACATTATTGGGGTGGAGATAATTGCTGTTATTATTATTATTATTATTATTATTATTATTATTATTATTATTATTATTATTATTAATGTTGTTGTTGTTATTGTTATTATCAGTTTAACATCAGTGTGAAATTGTCTGTCTGTGTGTCTGTCTGTCCTTTTATCTACCAGTTTGTCTTTTGAATTTATGAATCTACAATTGTTTATCTGGCTATACGAGAGAGAGAGAGAGAGAGGGGGTAATGGTGAGGGTTAATCTGATAATACCATATTCCCGTCGAGTCTTGCAGGTCTCATATTTTAAGCTTCTCTTGTATCCACCT
>NC_059285.1:15838777-15843777 GCF_017591435.1 Portunus trituberculatus
ATAGGTCGCAAGGCCTCCTGTCACTCGTCTTTCCTATGTATTCCTATGTATTCCTCCTCCTCTCCTCCTCCTCCTCCTCCTCCTCCTCCTCCTCCTCCTCCTCCTCCTCCTCCAGCGTATTTTTGTTCGTAATAAATATTATGAGTATTAACTAAATAACGTTTTTTTTTTTTCAACCTTTCCTAGCCCTTGTGTTATTCTTTTCCTTTGCAGACCTTTTTCCTCTTACTCTTACCCTTACTCTCACTCTTACTCTTACTCTCACTCTTACTCTCGCTCTTACTGTCACTCTCACTCTTACTCTTACTCTCACTCTCACTCTTACTCTTACTCTTACTCTCACTCTCACTCTTACTCTTACTCTTGCCCTTACTCTTACTCTCACTCTTACTCTTACTCTTACTCTCACTCTCACTCTTACTCTTACTCTCACTCTCACTCTTACTCTTACTCTTACTCTCACTCTCACTCTTACTCTTACTCTTGCCCTTACTCTTACTCTCACTCTCACTCTTACTCTTACTCTCACTCTTACTCTTACTCTTACTCTTACTCTCACTCTCACTCTTACTCTTACTCTTGCCCTTACTCTTACTCTCACTCTTACTCTTACTCTTACTCTCACTCTCACTCTCACTCTCACTCTTACTCTTACTCTTGCCCTTACTCTTACTCTCACTCTTACTCTTACTCTTACTCTCACTCTTACTCTTACTCTTACTCTTAGTCTTGCCCTTACTCTTACTCTCACTCTCACTCTCACTCTCACTCTCACTCTTACTCTCACTCTTACTCTTACTCTTACTCTTACTCTTGCAGCGGTAGTAGTCAGGAACGTTGGACAGAAAGTAAGGAGAAGAGCAACAGGAAGAGAATGATAATAAAGAAAGTAACAGCAATAAGAGTAACAAAATAATATGGAATGCTTTTTTGTTATTTTGTATATCTTTTTTATTTAACCTAACATTACCAAATCACTGTTACCTTTTTTTTTTTTTTTTTTTTTTTTTTTTTTGACGTAAATAAGAATGACTGTTGTGTTTGTTTTTACGTTACTTTTTTTTTTTATCCCCTACATACTTTGTTTCGAGCACATGTACAGTCGCTCAGCCTCGTTTGCCACAATAAGGCTGTTACTGTGTGTGTCTGTGTGTGTGTGTGTGTGTGTCTGTGTATTTCCCTTTGTACCCCTTTGTTTTCTTCCTACTCCTCTTCCTCTTCCTCTACCACACACACACAAACACACACACAAAAAAATACTACTACTACTACTACTACTACTACTACTACTACTACTACTACTACTACTACTACTACTACTACACACCCATCCCTTCCAACACAGTATTTCTTATCGCTCCTTTGGTCTGTACTCAAGCCGCCCTTCCTTCCATTTGTCTCTTCAGCCTGCAGTGTTATTTCCCTTCCCTCCCCTTCACGTTCTTCACTCATTCCACTCTCCTCCTCCTCCTCTCCCACACACACTCACCACGCCACGGGATTGCTTTGTAGTGTAGCTGCATCTCTCTCTCTCTCTCTCTCTCTCTCTCTCTCTCTCTCTCTCTCTCTCTCTCTCTCTCTCTCTCTCTGGTTTTCCTCTATTTTCTCTCTTTTTTTCCACTTCATGCTTCCTAGTGTACTGTGTGTGTGTGTGTGTGTGTGTGTGTGTGTGTGTGTGTGTGTGTGTGTGAGGTTAATTGGAGGTGTGGCAATGTATTCTGGTCCTCTCAGGTAGTCTTTCCATTTTCTTTTTCTTTTCCTTTTTTTTTATTCCCTTTTGCTCAACGAGGAAAATTAGCCACGTACACACACACACACACACACACACACACACACACACACACACACACACACACACACACACACACACACACACACACACTCTGTTATGAAGCAAGGAATTTTAGAATCCTTCACACAGATAACCACTCCTTCTCCTTCTCCTCCTCCTCCTCCTCCTCCTCCTCCTCCTCCTCCTCCTCCTCCTCCTCCTCCTCCTCCTCCTCCTCGCTACTATTACTACTGCTACTACTACTATTACTACTACTACTACAAAATTTTTCAACTCTTCCTTCAAAATAAACACATCACGAATTTACCACCACCACCACCACCACCACCACCAGCTCTGCGCGTGCTCCTCCCGTGGCGGCGTGAAGGACAGTCCATTGGCCGCTGTTTGCTTAGCCCATGGAGCAAATCGTGCAAACAGAGGAGGTTCCAGCAGGACACTCGCCTGGGGAACG
The DNA here is from genome assembly GCF_017591435.1 of Portunus trituberculatus. NCBI lineage: Eukaryota > Metazoa > Arthropoda > Malacostraca > Decapoda > Portunidae > Portunus > Portunus trituberculatus. The sequence goes on from NC_059285.1 coordinate 15,841,024, forward strand.
CCACACCAAACTCACGAAGCGGCGGGAACGAAAATGGATCTAACTTTGTGCTGAAATCTTTATCTATTCTTTGTTTGTTTCTTTCTTTCTTTTTAGTTTCTTTTCGTAGGTTTGATATCTTGAATTTCCTCCTCCTCTCCTCCTCCTCCTCCTCCTCCTCCTCCTCCTCCTCCTCCTCCTCCTCCTCCTCCTCCTCCTCCTCCTCCTCCTCCTAAAACTTTGCACGTGACTTTCTTTTTCCTTCTTGCCAATTCATTCACCTCTTCTTTACTTTTCTGTCCGTTTGCTTTCATTTTCTCTCTCTCTCTCTCTCTCTCTCTCTCTCTCTCTCTCTCTCTCTCTCTCTCTCTCTCTCTCTCTCTCTCTCTCTCTCTCTCTCTCTCTCTCTCTCTCTCTCTCTCTCTCTCTCTCTCGGAACCACAAATTGACTGAAATGATTGAAGGGTGATGAGAATGAGGAGGAGGAGGAGGAGAAGGAGGAAGGACACACACACACACACACACACACACACACACACACACACACACACACACACACACACACACACACACACACACACACACACACACACACACACACACGGCCCGGTAGCTCAGTGGTTAGAGCGCTGGCTTCACAAGCCAGATGACCGGGGTTCGATTCCTCGGCCAGGTGGAGATATTTGGGTGTGTCTCCTTTCACGTATAGCCCCTGTTCACCTAGCAGTGAGTAGGTACGGGATGTAAATCGAGGAGTTGTGACCTTTGTTGTCCCGGTGTGTGGTGTGTGCCTGGTCTCAGGCCTATCCGAAGATCGGAAACAATGAGCTCTGAGCTCGTTCCGTAGGGTAACGTCTGGCTGTCTCGTCAGAGACTGCAGCAGATCAAACAGTGAATTACACACACACACACACACACACACACACACACACATTCATTTACTGATTTACAATTATTCATGATTAAATTTCTCGTTTTTACCATACCCTTCCTTCCCACGCTTTTCCTGTTGTTGTTGTTGTTGTTGTTGTTGTTGTTGTTGTTGTTGTTGTTGTTGTTGTTGCAGTAGTAATGATTTTAATAGAGGAAACATGTCACTTTTGATTTCCTTCCTTTTAATTGATGGCCTGTCCGTTTACCTGTCTGTCTGTCTGTCTGTCTGTTTGTCTGTCTATTTGTATTTATATTATTTATATGTCCGTAAACGTATCTGTCTGTCTGTCTGTCTGTCTGTATGTATGTATGTATGTATGTATGTATGTATGTTTTTTTTCTACCTATCTATTATCTATCTATATATTTTATTTGTCCCTCGCTTTGTTTCTATCTTCTTTGCATCCGTTTACCTGTATTTACCTATCTGTTAATTTATCACTGTTTCTTTTTATCTTTCTATCTACCTAACCATCCATCTATCTGTCAGTCTTTACCTGTCTATCTATCTATCTCTTTTGCATCCGTCTACTTGCATTTACCTATCTATTAATTTATCACTGTTTCTCTTTACTTAGCTAAACCATCCATCTCTCTGTCTGTCTTTACCTGTTCCTATCTGCCTATCGACCTGTTCACCTGTGCATTTATCTGTTAGTTTGTGTACCTACCTGCCTGTCTCCCTATCAATTCATCAGTCTGTCTCTGTTTACCTGTCTACCTAACTATCTGTGTTTGTTTACCTGTCTATCTCTTTCTGCCTGTCTCTTTACTTGTTCACCTATTTATGCGTCTACCTTGTTTGGCTAACCTAACCTAACCTAATGTCTTTATGCCTGTCTCTTTCTACTTGTGTGTTTACTTATTAACCTATTTAAGCATCTACCTGTTTGTTAGTTTGTCTCTATACTCACCTATCTCTCTGTTGTTTGTGTGAGTTTGAGGGTGGTGGTAGCAGGTAAAGGTGAGTGAGGGAGTGGTGGGTGAAATGAGGTCATGCATCGTGGGTGTGTGGCAGTGCGTGAGTGGATGAGCAAAGCAGGTCAGAGCTGAGGTCACGCTGGGTCACTGTGCAGGGGGGAGGGGGTGAGGGAGGTGTTAATAATTGGTTGCCGCTGATGTTGACTGTGTGCTGGTAATTGTAAACAGCAGGAGCAGGTGTGGTGGTTTCCTTCGTCCTCCTTACCCATCCTTCCTTCCTCCCCTTTCTTCCCCATTCTTTTCTCTTTCCTTCCTCTTTCCTTCCCCTTCTTCTTTTCCCTTCCTTCCCCCTCCTTTCCTTTTTTTCCCTTCCTTTCTCTTCCTCCTCCTTTCTCCTTTCCTCTTTTTCTCCCCTCCTTCCCTTTCCTTCTCCTTCCTTCCCCTTCTTTCCATTGCCTTCCTTTTCTTTCCCCTTCCTCTCCTTTTCTATCCCATTTCTTCCCCTTCTTTTCCCTTCTTTCTCCTTTCCTTCCTCTTTGCTTCCCTTTCCTCTCCCCTTTTTTCCCTTTCCTTCCCTTCTTTCCCCTTCCTTCCTCTTCCTTCCTTCTTCTTTCTCCTTCCTTCCCCTGCCTTCTTCTTTCCCCTTCCTTCCCATCCTTCTTCTTCTTTCCCCTTCATCGTATGAGAGTATAGATCTTGAACTGTTTTGAAATAGGAGCTTTAAGACGTCGGAGCATTAATTGTACCTCTCTCTCTCTCTCTCTCTCTCTCTCTCTCTCTCTCTCTCTCTCTCTCTCTCTCTCTCTCTCTCTCTCTCTCTCTCTCTCTCTCTCTTCATCATTTTCACTCTTATTTATTTGTATATCTTTTCATTTATTTTATTTATTTATTTTCTATTTATTTTCTATCGCTGTCACTTCC
>NC_059285.1:15848777-15861277 GCF_017591435.1 Portunus trituberculatus
CTCACTCACTCGCTCACTCGCTCGCTTGCAGGTTTTCAAAGAGCGGGATGCAATTAATAGCACCAGCAGACCGTCCCTGTGTGATATGCTGACCGTATGGCGTTAAAAATATGTGCAGACTGAAGGGAAGCGATTCATTAAGGTTAGATATTGCCAGCCTAGCCCTGTTGAAGTGAAAGTGCTGGGGTTTTGAGGGGAGTACAGGGTGGCCTCAGCGACACGACAGCGCCACGAGGGAAGGAGAAAGAAGTGTGAAAAATGATGGATTACTTAGAAAACATAGTATTGTCTCGACCTTGCACGGGACCTGGCAGCTAAGTGGGCCTTTTTTTGGTGCTACTTTTATATGTGAGCTTTGTCATAAACCTCCTTCGGTATGCGGTCATCTTGTGCGATCATCTTGTGCTCTAAAACATAAAGAAAATGTACTTTTTTTTTCTTTTGATGCTCAAGAGATAAGAAAAAACTCTTGTCTTGGTTTCGAGAGACTGTCTGGTTAGAGAATCTGAAACATGAATAAGGCAAATAAGAGTATTGAGATTCATTTTTAGAAGTGTTAAAAGCAGGAGTCTCGAAGTAATACATCTTGACTATGCGGTACAATTCTGGTCCCCACATTTTAGGAAGGACATAGCTCTGTTGGTGTCAGTGCAAAGGAGGATGACTAGAAAGATACAGAGAATGAGAAATATTCCCTCTGAAGAGAGAGAGACTGAAAAAAAACTGTATTCCATAGAGAAACAGGTTAAGAGGCGACTTGATAGAAGTATTTAAGTGGTATAAGGGTTTTAACAGAGGACATGAATGTAGTTCTTAGGACAGAACCAGAAATAATGGGTTTAAACTTGAAAAATTCAGGTTTAGGAAAGAAAGGGCTGAGTCAATAGGCAGCTTTAAAAGAAGGTTAGGTAAATTCATGGATGGGGAAGATAGATGGAATTAGGTAGATTAAGCACACTGGGACTGCCTCGTATAGGCCTAACAGCACAGCCTCTTGCAGCTTCCCTCCATTCTTATGTTCTCATGTCCTTATGTCTGTTAGTGTCAAAGCTCCTGTCCCGACTCAACAAGGTGGTGTACGTACAGAACACGTGGTGCAGCACACTTCACTTCGACATGGAAGTAGCTAAATAATTTTCCAAATCAATGTACAATTTCTTAAATTTCCACATTTCATTTGAAAGACGCTCTGGAAACCTTTTCATTGGCGCTGTAGTGTAGTTGTAGTGGTATTCGTAATTCAAGTATTGCTTCTGCCTCTAAGTACGTTTCACTGCCTCTGTATTGATGTGTTTATTATTATTGTTATCATTATTATCTTTATTAACTTTATTATTTTTTATAAATATATATAAATTGTAAATTGCATACCAAAGTAGCACGCTTTTTTTTTTTTTTTTTACTGTTTCTTTTGTCCTTGGCCAATTATCCTCTCTTACATTAAAAAAAATTATCTTATTGTTTCTCCTCCTCCTCCTCCTCCTCCATAGCACTGCGCTGAAGTTTATTCTTACAAAATTGGCTTCGAAAAGAAAAAAAAAATAGGACACAAAGTTAGGATTTAATTAACACGCATCGGAGTTTGAAGTGAAGAGTTAGTAGTGACGCAGTACGCGGCCGAGTGAGAAGTGTTGAAGGTGTGACGTGAGAAGTTATATATGTAGTTACCAGCGTCCCAGTTACGAGTTGTTAGGTGAGCAGGTAGTGGGGGAAAGAGGAGAAAGAGGAGGAAAAAAGGAGACAGTGGAATTGTTGTTAGGAGAGAGAGAGAGAGAGCAGGATGTGGATTAAACAAATCTACTGGAGGAGGAGGAGGAGGAGGAGGAGGACAACATATTAAATGGAACTCAACTCATTTATTTCATAGACAATATTGCAAAGGTTAAATAAGGCGCGCGCGTGTGTGTGTGTGTGTGTGTGTGTGTGTGTGTGGAACTCAACTCATTTATTTGTAGACAATGTGTGTGGTTAAATAAGTGTGTGTGTGTGTGTGTGTGTGTGTGTGTGTGTGTGTGTGTGTGTGTGTGTGTGTGTGTGTGTGTGTGTGTGTGTGTGCAGGCGACTTTGAACGTCTCTTTCTTTATTTGTGACGTTTTTTATGCTTTGTAACCTTTTTTGTTATTATTATTATTATTATCATTATTATTATTATTATTGTTATTATTGTCATTACTATTGTTATTGTTGTTGTTGTTGTTGTTGTTGTTGTTGTTATCATTATTATTGGCCATTTTTCTGTGTCTTATGGAGGGAGTAGATAGTGATTGACCTTTGACCTTTGTTTACTGAGAATGACCTTACTGACGTCATTAGCTTTCACTCTTAACTCTTACATTCTTTTCCTTCTTCCAGTTTTCCCTCTTCAATATTCAGTCTTAATTATTATTTTTCTGTTTTTCTTCTTTCCTTTCTTTCTTCCTTTTTTTTCTTCTCTTCATTCGTTCTCCCTTCTTTCATTTATGTCTTTCCTTCATTAATTCACTCCTCCGTCTCAATCTCCTTTCTTCCTTTTTCCTATTCTTCCCTATCTCCTTCCTTTTTTTTCTTCCTTATTTCCATTTTTTTCATTCCTTCATTCCTCCTTCCTTTTCTCCTTTCCTTCTCTTTTCCCTCCCTACCTCCTTTCTTTTCCTCTCTTCTTTCCTTTTCTTACTACTGTCTGTCATTCTTTTTCATTCTTTTCCTCTTTTTCTTCTTCCTTTCTTCTTTTTCTTTTTTTTTCTTTTCTACTCCCGCATTCCATTTTTCCCTCTTGAAAATTTACGGTCTCTATTTCCAGACTTTGCTTCCCTTTGTGACCTTGACTAAGTAACATGACCTTATCTGACCTTTACTCTCTCTCTCTCTCTCTCTCTCTCTCTCTCTCTCTCTCTCTCTCTCTCTCTCTCTCTCTCTCTCTCTCTCTCTCTCTCTCTCTCTCTCTCTCTCTCATGTAAGTTCATTGACTTAATTCAGGGGTTCTCAACCTGGGGTACGCGTACCCCCAGGGGTACGTGAGAGGAATTTTTGGGGTACGTGGCGGGTTTCTCAAAATGCTTCAGTTTTAAATAGCAGCAAATTCGTTTGTAGTATACAATGTGTCCTTCACTAGAACCAGGACACGTTAACAACGTTAACAAGGAAACTCTTGGAGTTATATCACTTGAGAGGAAGCTCTCTTGGATTACAGTTGCCACACAACCTTGCAAACCTATAATATTTGCTCCGATTTCTTATTTTATATGTTATTCACACACACAGTGACTTATTTATCACTGTTACTAGTTACAAGTTGCAACTAGCTGCAAGCAACACTAGTTCACTGCCATAATGATCGAAAATTGTCTGATATAGTTCCTTTTGGTAAATGCATTGCATGTTAGTCACATATAGTGTCTCCCTGTGAGGTACCAGTTCCTATCGACACTACCTCATAGAAACATACTAATATTAATTAAAAATTGTGTCTGCTCCACATATATAACACAATTTAAACTTAATAAACTAAGTCAATAAACCATGCATTTATTGTTACCCTTCCTGACGCTGCATTGTGGGTAAGGGGTACGTGATCAATACTGAAAGACTTCGAGGGGTACATCACATTAAAAGGTTGAGAAGAAGAAGAATTAACCTGTGCAGAAGCGAGGTGAAATGTGTGTTAAGGTTCCGTGCTGTATTTAATTAAGTCTCTAGAAATGAAAGATCTTGGTACACCAGACAATTATGTTTTGCTCTATATTATGATGTCAGTCGTATAAACTCAAGTAACTATAAAGAAATACCATGGTAGAATAAGAACAGAAAAATACTGGTAGGAGTAAAACCCTGGCAAATCAATAGATACATCGTAATACAGTGTTTAGAGACGATTACTCTGTACCGCGAGACGATACTGACTCTCTCCTGCGAACACTGAAATTGTGACAGTTTGGGTCCTCTCCTATTGATATTAATCAAAGTATTGCGATTTATTCACAATAGTAATATATTACACTCCGACGGAACACGGGCCTAATGTGTTTGAGATGTGGCATTTTGTTATAGTACATTTCGCTCTATATAGCGACTGTTTAGGACTAAAAAACTGTAGCTTCAGGTAGATATTCAATAATGTTATCTATCGATTTTCAGTCTTAAAGTAGGGAAAATTACGAATATTGATGCATTTCTTTTATAGTCCTCCTTGCTTCTCGAAAAGGTGCACGAATTTAGAAAAGGTTGAAGAACACTAAACTGTACCCTGAAAAAAAATACAGTAAAAGAGATAAGATAAAATGACCAACATCTCTATTATTACGGAGGCTAATAATAATACCAAGACTAATTAAGTAATTCAGAGATAACGAAACGAACGACGATCACGAGAGCTTCCACGATAACAGTGTGTACGATAAGATTTGATTCCAGATTCCTCGATAGCGCTCCGAGTTTCCAAGATAACAATGGCATTCCAGTTTCCTCGATAGCGATGCAAGTTTCCAAAATGACGATGCCTTTCCATGATAAAGATGCCCTTCCAGTTTCCAAGATAATAATGCGAGTTTCCACGATCAAGATGCAATTCCAGTTTCCACGGGAACGATGCGGGTTTCCACGATGTCGATGCGGTTCCAGTCCTCACGATGCGATTTCAAGACACAATATTGAAGTCCACTTGCCTACACAGGTACTGGGACGAACCCTTTCACCCGTAAGGATCCACCCAACACCCTTGAGTGCGAGTAAAGTGACGCTGCCACCTTCCTGCGCTGCAATTGAAGTCCACTTGCCTACACAGGTACTGGGATGAACCCTTTCACCCCGTAAGGGTCCACCCACACCCTTAGGTGCGAGGAGAGTGGCGCTGCCACCTCACTGCGACGCAATTGAAGTTCACTTGCCTACACAGGTACTGGGGCGAACCCTTTCACCCCGTAAGAGTTCACCCCAGACCCGTGAGTGCGAGGAGAGTGACGCTGCCACCTTACTGCGCCTCACACGGGTAGCCATGAGCATAACCCGCCACACTCCACTCCCCAAACACTGTCAGTGAGTCCTTTTCACCCCGTAAAGGACCACTGGTACGGTCAGTGCCTGGCTCATGGCGCACAGCGTGCCCTCGTTCATGGCGAGTTGTTCAGCCCGATGTCATTATAAGCAGAGGTCCTGTACACACCACTCACCACCAGACTCTATGCAAGGAGCCCTTATCACCCTTAAAGGCCCCTCACGGCATCATCTGATGGACGGTAGACACGGCACCCTGCTTAAGGCGACGCCTTGCCTAGTATGAGGCGCTGCAAGTTGACAACAATCAGTGAGCTTGAAGCCGCGAAGGAAAATGAGTCCACGCTAACAATGGGATTCCACGACAGGTTGCGATTCCAGTGTCCACGGTACAGATGTGTTTGTTGAGGATAACGATCCGTTTATCGAGGCTAACGGTGCGGCGATGGCGATGGCGAAACGATCCAAAGTATTATTACCTACACAGGTACTGGGACGAAACTTTTTACCCAGAAAGGGTCAACCCCAGTCCCGTGGTTATGAGAGCAGTGACGATGCAACCTTGCAATGCCTCACACAGGTCGCCATGAGCAATGACCCGCCACACACCACTCCCCAAACGCTGTCATGAAGTGAGTCCTTTTTACCTAACCTAACCTAACCTAACCTAATCTAACCTAACCTAACCTAACGTAAAGGACCACTGGTACTGTCAGTGCCTGGCTCATGGCGCACAGCGTGCCCTCGTTCATGGCGAGTTGTTCAGCCCGGTGTCATTATAAGCAGAGGTCCCGTACACACCACTCACCATCATATTCTATGCAAGGAGCCCTTATCACCCCTTTAGGGCCCCTCACGGTACCATCCGGTGAGTGGTAGACATTGATCTCTTGCTTATGGCGACCCTTGCCTAGTGTGATGCGCTGCAAGTGGACGACTAGTAGTGAAGCTTGAGGCCACCAAGGAAAAGCAGGACCTGCAGCCAGTTCCTGCCTTGGGCCCCAGGCCGGACCCGACGGCCACCTCCTTCCCCCGTGCGGCGCCCAAGGCCGTCACGGCCCTCAAACATCTTTAGGCCGAAAGTTCTCAATCGTCGTTTTAATTTTGATTCGAATATAAAATCGTCGATGGTAAATGAAAAATAGCTTTGGTGTGAAAGTGTGCAAGAGTTAGCTGATTAATGAAACAAGGTGAGGCAGCTTTGCTCCGGAGTATTTAGTGTACTTTGCATGTTGCTGCCTTGAATGTGTACGTGTTTGTAGGTAACTGGATAGAAACAGTAGACCAATGGTAGTTGTGTAGCTATTGGGGAACTTTTGAAAATTAGTTAAGCTTCTGGATAGAGTGGATGAGTGCACACAGGTTTGCGTGTCTTATACATAAACTGCCACTTGTAAACATAAATTTTTCTATTTCATGCTCTTAGAAAAAAGCAAACTTAGTTTTCTTTATTTCCCTGATCACAATGACGTGTAAATATCAATGTTTCAATCATAAGGAAACACTAGGAGAGGACCCAAACTCCCGTTGAAGTTGCCAGATTCAACAGATATCGTAATATTTCACAGAAAAGATGGTCAACTGCATATCGTATATTTTTGGATATTCTTTTGTCACATAAGGAGATATCAAGATAGGTAAAGTATTTCTAAACATGTATCTACGACAAAAACGCTATAATAGTAGAGTTAGGTTATAACTATGCATTGTGTTTTTTTATATACCATCTTGCTCTATTCCTGGGACAAAGATTACTTCTTCCTCAATTGATAGCTCGAAGTTAGTATGATATTTTCTTTCCTTCTAGGTTAGTAAGTAGACTACAAGACACCATGAACCTATGAAGCCCCGTAAATGAGATTATTTTCATAACTTAGAAATCAAAGTCTGATAATGAGATTGTCTATTGCCAACCAAACCGTTCTGCATAGACGTCTTCAGCGTCATAGAGACCTAATGATGTTAGCTCATGGACAGTGGCCATCCTGACAGCGCGAAACCACAGGGGGTTCATAAGAAGATTTCCAGGGGTACTTAGATGGCTGATCTAATAAAATCCTTTGCAGTGCCATTGCATATTGAGTTCCATGTTCCATGTGACAATACTGGGGGTACTGGTAGATGGTCTTATAACTCAGGGGGTTCTTAACGATAAAAAGGTTGAGAACCCCTGACTTAATTAAACTACCTTTTTGTTTGTTTGTTTATCTGAGTGAGTTTAGTTTCATCATCATCATCATCATCATCATCATCATCATCATCATGGCAGCTTGTACTAATGACTTTGCTTTACTGAATATTTACACACACACACACACACACACAGAAATAACATGAACTCTCTACAATTATCACGACAAAAGCATCGCCAGTACAAAACATGAATACAATTAATAAAAAGATAGATAAAAACAACAATGACCCCTTTTCAAATTGCCTCGTTGACTGAACCACCTGAGTGTTGAGAAGATTACTGCGTTGGATGGCTGACTGATGGTTGAGGAGTCGATGGATTGATGGATGAGGTTATGAGAAGAGAGATGTGTCAGTTACGAGTCATGTTCAAGAGTGTTGTGGTGTAGGATGAGGACGAGGAGGAAGAGGTAGTGGTGGTGGTGGTGGTGATGGTATATGGATGGGTGGGTTTTGTTGGGTGTGGAGTGTGGATAGGATGGTGAGGTGATGGGCTGGGGAATAGATAGATTGACTGAGTGATGAGGAAGAGGTAGTGGTGGTGGTGGTGGTGGTAAATGGGTAGGTGGATGGGTTTTGATTGGTGTAGAGTGTGGATAGGGTGATGAAGTGGTGATGGGGAGGGGAATAGATGGATTGACTAAGTGATGATGATGATGAGGAGGAGGAAGAGGTAGTGGTGGTAGTAGTGGTGGTGGTGGCAAATGGGTAGGTGGATGGGTTTTGATTGGTGTAGAGTGTGGATAGGGTGATGAAGTGGTGATGGGCTGGGGAATAGACGGATTGACTGAGTGATGATTGGGTTTGTATAGATGAATGTTACAGCTTCTTTCCTTCGCTTTGTAACTTATTCGCAAGATTGAAAGATAGACAGTCAAACAGACAAAAATAGGAAGACAAACTGAAAGCTAAGAGAGAGAGAGAGAGAGAGAGAGAGAGAACAAGAAGACATAGGGTAAAAGACAGACACGGAAAGAGAGAGAGAGAGAGAGAGAGAGAGAGAGAGAGAGAGAGAGGGAGAGAGAGATTAGATTAACGCGCAAACACATACTCATTACAACCAAGTGTGACAGTTAATGAGCTAATAATCAACGAAGTAATTGTGCAACACTTTCCAGGATCTGCTCAGTACTAATTACAAGATTGTGACGCGTGGTAGGGATTGCGACACCACCACCACCACCACCACCAACAACAACAACAACAACAACAACAATAACAACAGAACACGAACACTCCTGCACTGTATGTTTTCCTTTCTCCTTTCTTTTTTTTCCCCTCTCACTTTTCTTTCTCCTCTTTTCTTCTTAGGCGAAGTGAAGTGGGGGAGTACGTAAAGAAATAAACACAAACACACGGAAACACCTGCCTGTATATATGTGTGTTTGTGTTTGTATGTGTGTGTGTGTTTGTGTATGTTTGTGTATGTGTATGTGTGTGTTTACCTTCCTGTATTTGTTCAGTTGCCGTACGGAGCGTATGAACTAAGCTTTTGTTATTTCCCCTTCACAGTCTCATATGTTCATTCAATATCACTGTATTAAATCTCATTGTTAAAACCTTCATTCATTCCTCCCCTACCACCACCACCACCACCACCACCACCACCACCACCACCACCACCACCAAGCCTTCCCAATTTTTTACTCGATAATCTTAATTTCATCTCCTCTTTTACACTTCTCATCTTTCTTAATCTAAATTCACGGTCCCCTGCTCCTCTTTCCTCCTCCTCCTCCTCCCTCCTTCGTCTAGTTCCACACGTTTGAGTCGCCTTATGTAATTAAAACTCTCTCTTCGTTTAAAAATTCGTGGTTTAATTTATTTTATTCTCTTTCTCTTTTTCCGGGTTTTGTATATTTTTTTGTGTTAATGTTAGTAATTTGAGGTTTTGTGGTATTTCTCTCTCTCTCTCTCTCTCTCTCTCTCTCTCTCTCTCTCTCTCTCTCTCTCTCTCTCTCTCTCTCTCTCTCTCTCTCTCTCTCTTAAATACAAAAAAAAAATACAATGACCAACAAACAAATAACTAACTAACAAAAACCATTTCATTCCCCTCCTTTCTACCCTACACTACTCACCACTAACTAGTATAAGGAACAGGTGGAAGGACTCTCCCCACCAACCATCACCACACATGCACACAATCAATACCATTCATCCACCTATTAATCATATCCTCTCATTCAGACACCCATCCCTCCTGTGTGTGTGTGTGTGTGTGTGTGTGTGTGTGTGTGTGTGTGTGTGTGTGTGTGTGTGTGTGTGTGTGTGTGTGTGCGTGTGTGCGTGCAGTATATTGAGCAGTAAGACGAATTGGTTAGGTTAGTCTCATTAGGAAAATAGTCATTTGTGTGGAACAGAATGAATGAGGTGCTATTAGTTATTCTCTCTCTCTCTCTCTCTCTCTCTCTCTCTCTCTCTCTCTCTCTCTCTCTCTCTCTCTCTCTCTCTCTCTCTCTCTCTCTCTCTCTCTCTCTCTCTCTCTCTCTCTGATGCAGCGTGAGAAGTTATTGCAAGTGCTGTTGTTGAAATTAATTTGAATGAGGCTGTGAGGTCAGAGAGAGAGAGAGAGAGAGAGAGAGAGAAAAAATATAATGTTGAAATGACTTTAACTCACACTTTTTCGTAATTTGTAAAAAAAAGAACATGTAGAAAAACAAGAGAAAGAGAAATTTTTCACACCACCACCACCACCACCACCACCACCACCAACACCACCACCACCAACCCAACCAGCCGTAGAAGCAGTCGGTGCGCCCTCAGAGGCAGTCACCACACAACCCCCTTCATTCTAACTTTGCCTCGTCACACCTGCAGCGGACAGGTAACACTGGACGGCACACTCAGGTGGGATAATTGAACTGCCGGCCTCCGCGCAGGTGGTGAGGAGGAGGAGGAGGAGGAGAAGAAGGGAGGTGTTTGAAGGAAGAGGAGGAGGAGGGAGGTGTTTGTGTTGCAGTTCAAGTGTGCTACGATAGGATAGGTGTGGTGGCAGGTGTTGGATTGATAGTTTCCTTGGCTTTGTTGTATGTATATAAACGTCTTTCTTGCTTTTTGTTCTTTAGTTTATTCTTTGTCTGTCTGACGAGGAAAGCTAACGAGGAAGAAGTTGAGATGGTGAATTGCATCATCACAAACCACAAACTATTATAATTAAACCCACTACTACTACTACTACTACTACTACCACTACTACTACTACCACCACCACCACCACCCCTCTAAAACCCAATAGTACCTTCCTTCACGGAGTAATAGAAGTGCAAGTAACAGGAGCAATAATAGTAATGGCAGCAGTAGTGAAGCCAACAGGTACAAATGTGTCCCCGTTACGATCTACCTGACAGTGAGTGGTTAGTGCTTCGCGATGGCCTCGAGCGGTACTGGGCGTGTGGGAAAATGATGTCGTAATGAAAGGCGAGGCGTGGGTAAGGATAGGTGTGCAGGTGTAATGGGGCAGGTGTGTGCGGGTAGTGCTTCGTAACCTCTGGCCGTGTGGGTTATTGTGGGTCGTTGTGGGTTTTGTGTAGTTTGTCTCTTCTTTTCCTTATCTTTCCTTCCTTCCTTCCAGTCTTCCTGCTTACTTTTCTTCCTTCCTTTCTTTCTTTCTTTTTTTCTTTCTCTTTCTTCCTTTTGCCTTCCTTTTTGCTTCCATTCCTCACTTCTTCCCTTCCTTCCTTCTTTCCTTCTTTCCTTCCTGCCGTCCTTTCTGTAGTCCTTCCTGCTTTCCTTCTTTCCTTCCTTCCTTCATGCCTTCCTTCCTTCGTTCCTTCCTTCCTTCCTTCCTTCCTTCCTTCCTTCCTTCCTTCCTTCCTACATTCCTTCCTTCGTGCCATCCTGCCTTCCTTTTCTGTCTTTCTTCCCATCCTTCCTTCTCCTCTTGAAAGTCATTGTTTTCATTCCAAGTCTTTTTCGTTTACGGTTTATTGTCTTTTTTTTTCTTTCTGTTTATTTACTTTTCTGGACGTAATTTATCCCAACCGCTTCTTTCTTTCATTCCCGCTTAAAAGTTTCATTGCTTCTGTTTCTATTCTATATCTTTTAGTTTTTAACCTTTTCCTAAACTTAATTAAGCCACCTCATATTTTGTTTCCGCTCTATATTTTCTTTATTTTTTTTCTTTTTTTAACTTTATTTAACCTAACCCGTTTCCTTCTTTCCTTCCTTTCTCTTAAAAGTCTCAGTGTTTTATTTCTATTTAATATTTTCAGTTTTAACCTAACCCGCATTTTGTTTCCAAGTTACCTCTTTAACCCTTTCAGTACTAGGACACATTTTTACCTTGAGATTTTTGTATGATTAAACCCATTTTATTGACATTAGGAAGAGTCTATTGAGGTCAGAAGATTAATGGCCACAGTCTTCACTATTTCAATCCCCACATAAGTTTCTGAAGCTGTATAAAATCATCAAATAGTAAGCAAAATGAATAAGGGAATGCAACATGGTACTCCAGCGGTTAAAACTTATGCAGAAGTACAGGTCTAACACAAAACCACCTTCTATCCCTCTGTAACACATCTCTTCCTCACATTTTCTAAAACAAGGCTTCATCATTTGCCCTCCAACACAAGCCAAGCCTCGTGTCCTATCTATAATGCAGTTTGTCCTCATGTCCTCTAACGCAAATCTTCCTCCTCATATCCTCTCTAAGACAAGGCTTTCTCACGTACAAACACAAGTCCACCTCATGTTGCATCGTCTCCTCCGTCAGGCGCTGGCTTATTGCGGTGCTTGACTGCCTCGCCCTCCTGAGCTGTGTAGCACTTGCAGGGTGAGTGTCCCGGTTTGAGAGGCCCCCGCGCGACCAATACTCATCCGGTTGCTGTGGGATGCGGAACTTGGCGCGTCTGTTTGATTGCGTGGGAGATACACAGGTCCAGGCGTGGTGAAGTTAGATTTGGAATGGAGAATGGATGAAATGTGTTGGCAGGTGAGATGAGATGGAAGAAATGGAAGGAGGGGGAGCTCTTGTTGTTGAGAGGTTTGCATGTATCGAGGCATTTGTTCCCTAATTTTGGCTGACGCTTTTCCTCAAGTAGACCTTTTTATATCTATTTTTTTCCTTTTTCCCTTGGTTGGCCGTCTTCCCTACATAAAAAAAAATGTTATGTTAATCACTTCAGTACCATGACACGTTTTCATATTCATTCTGGTTACTATTTTGCCGATTCTATGCAGCTTCAGAAACATATGTTGGGGTTAAAATAGTAAAAGACTGTGGCCATTAATCTTCTGACCTCCATAGACCTTTCGTGATGCAAATAACATCGTCTAATCATACCTAAAACTGAAGGTGAAAATGCGTCTTAGTAATGAAGGGGTTAATGGTAAGATTG
>NC_059285.1:15863777-15868777 GCF_017591435.1 Portunus trituberculatus
TGGTAGTGTTGGTAGTGTTGGTGTTTAAGTAATAGACAGACAGGCAGGCAGATAAATAGATAGATAGGCATTCAGACAGACAGACAGACAGACAGACAGACAGATAGAAATACAGACAGGTAGGCAGGCAAGCAGATAGACAGACAGACAAACAAACAGACAGGCAGACAGACAAACAAACAGATAGACAGACAGATAGAAAGATAGACACAGACAGACAGACAGACAGGGTACAAACGAACAGACTTACATATATAGAGAGAACTAAATTGTTAAACAGACGGACAAACAGACAGGTTGGTAGATAGACAAACAGAGAAATAGGCTGACAGTCAGGGATTAGGAGAAAGGAAATGAGAAGAGAATGGAGGGGGAAAAAAAGGAAGGGAATAAGTAAGAGTGAAGATGAAAGGAAGGGAGAGGAAAGGAAATTAAGAGAATAGTGGAGGAGAAATGGAAGGAAACAGAGAAGAGTGAAGATGAAAGGAAGGGAAAGGATAAAAAAAAAAAAGGTAGAGAATAGAGTGAAAAATAGGAATAGAAAACTAAAGACGAAAAAGAGAGAATAAAGGAAATTTAGAGAATAGTGGAGGATAAAGGGAAGGGAATAGAGAAGAATGAAGATGAAAGGAAGGGAAAGAATAAAAAATAGGGAGAGAATAGAAGGAAAAATGGGAATAGAGACAGTAAAGACAAAAAAAGATAGAAGAAAGGAAATAAAGAGAATAGTGGAGGATAAAAGGAAGGGAAAAGAGAAGAGTGAAGATGAAAGAAAGGGAAAGGATAAGAAATGAAAAGAGAATGAAGAGAAAAGGGAAAGGAATAGAAAACAGTGAAAATAAAAGAAAGAGAGAAGAAAATAATTTAAGAGAATAGTGGAGAAAAAAAAAAGAAGGAATAGAGAAGACTGAAGATGAAAGGGAGGGAAAGGAACACAAAGGAGGAAGAAGAGAAAAAGAAAAAGAGAGAACCAGACAGACAGACAGACAAACAGACACACTAGCACATTGACACCGACAGTTCTAAGCCGTCAATTAACAGGTGGCGCCAACTTTTTTTTTTTTTTCTGGTGACACTGACGCCGTGAATCTGATTGGCCAGGCGACGCTACAGGTGCCGGTGCAATATTCCAACTATGTAGCATTTTTTTTTCTTTTTTTTTATTTTATTTATTTATTTATTTATTTTTATTATTTATTATTTTCTTTTTTACGTTCGTCCATTCCCCAATTAACCCCTTCAGTACCATGCCGCCTCTTCATATTCATTCTGGTTACTATTTAGCGATCTTATACGGCTTCAGAAACTTATGTGGGGATTGAAATGGTAAAGATTGTGGCCATTAATCTTTTGACCTCCATAAAACCTTCCTAATGCAAATAAAATCGTGTAATCATACCCAAAACTCATGGCAAAACTGCGTCTCAGTATTGAGGCGGTTAACCCTTCGCCCGCCTCCCACTGCAGTTTGTAAGAGTTAAACCTGAGTGACTGACAGTTCTTGCTTTCCCGCCACTGTGTTGTGAATGAAATGCAACTCGAGGCACATGAAGCAGTATTTGTCCATCGCCCCCCCTCCCGTTTTTTTTTTTTTTTTTCTCTCTCTCTCTCAGTCTTATCAACTCCTCTCTACGATTTCTATCAGGTTCTAACTCCTTCTCATCTATTGTCTTTCTACTCTAAAATGGCTCCTGGATTTCAAACACATTGTAGCTTATTGATAACGTAATTGATTTGATGTGAATAATACTTGTTTTCTGTTGATCAGCGCACTTATTACAAGGACAGCTCACGGTTTGCCTCAAGATCTGACAACCACGCATGCCCTGGGACACCACTCAAACCCAGACCCAGGAGCCACTTTAGAGTACACACACTATAACATCTCCAGGAGACGAACTAACTATCTCGGAATTCACTGGATTTGGTAACGTTACTTTTGAAAAGCCATTGTGCATTGCTGAATATAAAGAAAGGGACATGTTAGTGGTATAGTGGTTTGTGCAGGTGTGGGCAAACTACGGCCTGTCAAAAGAATTCATGTTGCTCTACAAATGTTAGTAAATTTTAAAGAGCAAGTTAATAAACAACGCCAAATAGTATTGTGAGTATTGCATTTTCTTCCTGCAAGTGTGCACATGCGTGTGAGAATGTTTTTTTTTTTTTTTTCTTTTCTTAAGAAGCCTTTAATTTTGTATTTTGAATATTAATGATTTTGGGTTTATATAATATGTGTCCCTATAAGATTGTGATTTTCTTTTTTGATGTGGCCCTAGTACTGAAAAGCTTGCCCGCCCTTGGGTTAGTGTTTTTACTTTATTATTTATTTACCTATTTACTTTCTGATTGAGTGACTGGATTAGTGATTTATCTTTTTATTTACTTTCTCACATCTTTTTTTTATTATTATTTATATTATTTACTTAGATTATCCGTTCATTTATTTACTTTCTTGCATGTATCCTTACTTTTCCTATTTATTTAGTCATTTGAGTATTTATTTATCATTTTATTCATTATTGGCATTAGTTATACATCCATCACTCTGACACGCACACGCTTTTATACGCCAATTTTCTTATTTATTCAACTATTTGATTACTTACTTATAGATTTTTTACTCATTTCTTGGCATTATTATTATTTCCCCCTGACACGCACACACACATACTTGTGTTTGGATCGGCTTTGAACCTTTAAACCTCGCTTGAAACTAACTGACGCTCCCCCTGAGACCATTAATATTTGAACCATGCACACTCAGGCGGACTGACTGGCGGATTGGCAGGCTGGCGGGCTGGCTGGCTGTCTGGCTGGCTGTCTGGCTGTCTGTCTGTCTGTCTGGCTGGCTGGCTGGCTGTCTGTCTGGCTGGCTGGCTGGCTTTCTGGTGGGCTGGCTGCTGCTGCTAAAAAACTCGCTGCCGGATGTGTAGTTTTCACCTCCGCTAATTTTCGTTTACGAGAGAGAGAGAGAGAGAGAGAGAGAGAGAGAGAGAGAGAGAGAGAGAGAGAGAGAGAGAGAGAGAGAGATTGGATGTTCCTTTTTCATATACATTCATTCATATATTTATTTATTCATTTTTATAAGTGCGATCAACTAGCAGCAGTAGAGACAGACAGAGACAGACAGACAGGGACAGATGCACAGACGGACAGACATGGACGTGTTTGTGTCTGCCTATCTGTGCATCTGTCGTTATTCGTACGGCGCAGAAGAGTAAACCAGCACCACTCTTAGGAACTCTCCATGGTGTGGCAAGCTTTGGTGATGTGCTGACCAAGTAAAGTTAGCAAATCCCGCAGTGTGTATGTGGTAACCGAGCAGTGTGGATGTACTGACTTGCTCCTCCCTTCCCTCGAGTTTAAGAAGTGAAAAAAAACCTAATACCTTCCCGGCCTCTTCTTTAGCATCCTAAGTACCATGACGCATTTACATATTCTTTCTGCTGACTATTTGGTGATTTTACACAGCTTCAGATTAAAATAGGGAAGACTCTGCCCATTAATCTTCTGAACTCCATAGACTCTTCCTAATGTCAATGAAGTCGTCTGATCACACCAAAAATTCACGATAAAAATCCGTTCCAGGACTGAAAGACTTAAACGAGGGTAATGATGACAGAAAGATGAGAAGCTAATGTTTAATTGTTGAATCTCATATTAACAGAGACGCTTTTTTTACCATGAGTTTTGTGTACCATTAGACCATTTTATTGGCATTAGGAAGGGTCTTTGGAGGTCAGAAGATTAATGGCTACAGTCGTCACTATTTTAATCCCCCACATGCGTTTCTGAAGCTGTGCAAGATCACCAAATATTAAGCAGAATAAATATAGAAATGCGTCATGGTACTGAAGGGGTTGAGAGAGAGAGAGAGAGAGAGAGAGAGAGAGAGAGAGAGAGAGAGAGAGAGAGGTAAAGAAGATGGGTTGCTCTGTCGGATGAGATTGAGTTTTAAAGTTTGGATTCAACATTGCGACTTGTTGGGACGTGTTTTGATTCGCTGGAGCCCGCTGTGACGCCGCGGTGTTGTGAAGGGGCGTGATGTGGTGTGGTGTGGTGCGGAGTGGAGTGCTGCGGTGTGGCGTGGTGAGGAGTGGTGTGTTGTGGTGCGGTGTGGCGTGGCGTGGTGTGGTGTGGTGTGGTGTGGTTTGGTACGGATTGGTGGGGTACGGTGCTGTGTGGTGTGGTGCGGAGTGGTGTGGTGTGGAGTGGTGTGGTGCGGTGTGGCGTGGTGTAGTGCGGTGTGGTGTGGTTTGGTGTGGTGTGGTGGTGCAAAAACGTTTATTCCCCATCTGTCAGTCAAGTCAGTCAATCAATTTCTCCAGTCCATCATTTCTCTGTCCATCTTCCTAATGCAAGAGTTAACCAGTATCTTCACTCCTTCATTCCCTACACTGGTAAACTCTGGAACTCTCTACCTGTGTCTGTATTTCCACCTGCCTATGACTTAAACTCTTTCAAAAGAGGAGTGTCAAGACACCTCTTACGTTAACTGGACCCTCCTTTTAGATTTTTTTTTTTTTTTCTCTTTCTCCTACTTTCCTCTTAACAGGGCCTGGCAACCAGCGGGATTTTTTTTTTTTCCAACACTTTGTTTTCCCTTGGCCAGTGCCCTTGTAATGTAAAAAAAAAAAATAAATAAAAAAAAAAAAAAAGTTTCCTGCAAGCCATTCAATCAGTCAGTCTTAATTTTACTGTGATACAAAAAATAAATCAGTTTGTCAGTTAGTCAGTCTGTTTAGCCTCCATTCAGTCAAACAAGCAGCCAGTTCCCCCCGCAGTTAGTCATTCAGTTCATCTAATCAAACTATTAATCAGTCAAGTAGCTGTAGAATCAGTCAGTCAGTCAGTGAGTGAGTCAGTCAGTCAGTTGAATACAGTCAAAATACCAGTTAAGCTTATTACTTCCTTAATCAGTTAATAAATCAATAAACACACACAGTCTTTCAGTCAGTCAGTCAGTCAGTCAGTCATTCAGTTAGTTAGTCAGTCATTCA
>NC_059285.1:15873777-15878777 GCF_017591435.1 Portunus trituberculatus
AAAGAGAGAGGATATAAGAAGAGGAAGGGATGAGAAGGAGGTAAGGAGGAGGCTCAGGAGATAAAGCAAAGACGAGGAATAGAGGGAGAGGTCAAGAAGGGAGAAGAGAGGGAAGGAAAGAAGAGAAGAAAAGAAGAGAGCCAGTAAAAAGGGAGATAAAAAAGGGGGAACAATTCTAGAAAGAAGGAGGAAGAGAAATAAAGTAAGGAGAGGAAGAGACAAGGAATAGATAAAAAAAAAAAAAAAAAGGAAGAGGAAGAGTTAGGGAGATAAGAAAGAAGGTTCACGACGAAGAAGAAAGAAGGAAGGAAGGAAGAAAGAAGAGTTAGGAAGATAAGGAGAAAGTTTCATGACAAGGAGGAAGGAAGGAAAGAAAGAAGGAAGAGGATAAGTTAGGAAGATAAAAAAAAATAGGAAGGTTCATTTTTAAGGTAAGAAGGAAAGAAAGAAGGAAGAACATTTGTGGAGGTAGGAAGGAAAACTCAAGGTAAGGCAAGGCAAGACAAGATAGAATAAGGTAAAGTAAGGTAAGGTAAGGTAGAGTAGAACAAAACAAGGCAAGGCAAGCTAAGGTTAGGCACAAGGCAGAACTATTTTTAACATGTCCTGCACCGCCTCGTGAATGAAGGACGCAGCTGGACCATTGATCCTTCTGGTCAGACACATGCCGCCCTGGGATGACCCGCGGGGCAACACACAGCTCGGGGAAGGGAGGGAGAGGGCGAGAGGAGGAGGAGGAGGGAGAAGGGGAAGAGGAGTAGACAGTAATGGAAGGGCAACAGGGTGGAAGCAGTGGAGAGGTGCAGACATGGGGAGGACGAGAATATGGAGGAGAAAGAGGAAAAGGAGGAGGAGGAGGAGGAGGAGGAGAGGAGAAGAAGAGGAGGAGGAGCGTGTACGTATGTATGTATATCACAACGACAAGGGAACGGACAGGGAAGAGGAGGAGGAGAAAGAGAAGAGGACAGAAGAATATGTGTCCAGACAAGGAAAGGAGAAGAGGGAGGAACAGTCATAAGAAAGAAGGAGGAGGAGGAGGAGGTGGAATAAAAGTAAAATGGAAGGAGGAAATAGAAAAGAAGGGAATGGTAGGTTATACAAACAAGAGAAAACAAGAAGCGATAGAAATAATTATATGGAGGAGGAAGAAGAAGAAGAAGAAGAAGAAGAAGAAGAAGAAGAAGAAGAAGAAGAAGAAGAGAGAGATAAGAAATAGACAACAAAAGGCTAAATAAGAGAAAGTGAGGAGAGAGAGAGAGAGAGAGAGAGAGAGAGAGAGAGAGAGAGAGAGAGAGAGAGAGAGAGAGAATCACAAGAATAAGAAAAAAGAAAAGAAAAATGAAAAAAAAAGATAAGAGAAGAAAAATTAATAAAAAGTCGTGACGAGAAATGAGTTGCAGGTGTGTGTGTGTTGCAGGTGTGTGTTTCAGGTGTGTTGCAGGTGTGTTGTAGGTGTATTTCTGGTGTATTGCAGGTGTGTGTGTGTGTGTTTCTGGTGTGTTTCAGGTGTGTTGCAGGTGTGTGTGTGTGTGTGTGTGTTTCTGGTGTGTTGCAGGTGTGTGTGTGTTTCTGGTGTGTTGCAGGTGTGTTCCTGGTGTGTTCTAGGTGTGTTTCAAGCGTTGTAGATGTGCTTCAGGTGTGTTTCAAGTGTGTTGCAGATATGTTTCAGGTGTGTTTCCAGTGTGTTCCAGGTGTATTGTAGGTGTTGAGGTGTGTTTCAGGTGTGTTATAGGTGTGTTGCATGTGTGTTGCTGGTGTGTTTCAGGTGTGTTTTCAGTGTGTTTCATGTGTGTTGTAGGTGTGTTTCAAGTGTTGCAAGTGTGTTTCAGGTGTGTTGCAGGTGTGTTTCAAATGTTGCAGGTGTGTTTCAAGTGTTTCAAATGTGTTGCAGGTGTGTTTCAAGTGTTGCAGGTGTGTTTTTAGTGTGTTGCAGGGGTGTTACAGGTGTGTTTCAAGTGTGTTTCAGGTGTGTTTCAAGTGTGTTGCAGGTGTGTTTCAAGTGTGCTGCAGGTGTGTTTCACGTGTGTTTCAAGTGTGTTTTAAGTGTGTTTCAGGTGTTTCAAGTGTGTTGCAGGTGTGTTTCAAGTGTGTTGCAGGTGTGTTTCAAGTCTGTTGCAGGTGTGTTTCAGGTGTGTTGCGGGTGTGTGGGAGGTGTGTTGCAGATGTGTTTCAGTTATGTTTCAGGTGTGTTGCAGGTGTGTCGCAGATGTGTTTCAGGTGTGTTGCAGGTGTGTTTCCGGCTCACGAATTCCTACCCGTGATATTTTTGGCCGTTCCGTAAAAGTTCGCCACGAAATGATACAGTTCCGGTAGATTGTCGGTTGTTTGCGGGGCTGTATCGGCGCTTTGTGGTCCCATTGTAGTTCCTGGCGTGCTTGAGAAGACTTGGCGAGGCTTCGAGGAGGGCACAGGTGAATGGGGGGAAAGTATAAGGTATTGGTGGTTCATGAATGTGGAGTTTTATGTGGTGATACAGCTTCTAGTGTCGGTAATTGAGGGGAGATTTGAGCAGTATATCTTATTTTATTCCTACTGTGTGTTGTAGTGGCAGTTGGTGAGGGTGGAGGGAGCTGGGACGGGGTGGTGTTGCTTGGTGTGGTTGTGTTGGGGAAGGACTGGTATGGTAGTGTGGGTGGTAATGGGTTTGTATGCATGGGTGAGCTTGTAAGGAGTAAGCGTGTGGGTGGGTATGGTGTGAAGTGCGTGGGTAAGGTAGTGGTGGTGGTGTGGGTGGGGGTGGGGGGCCGTGGTGTCTGGCTATATCTGTGTTACTTTCGTGGGCGGTGCAGGTAAAGTTTACGTTAGGACAGGTAGCAGTGTCGGGGGAGGATTAGAAACAGTAGTAGTAGCAGTAGCAGTAGGAGGTGGTGTTGGTGGTGGTGGTGGTGGTGGAGGTGTTGATGGGTAATAACTATCATTCTTATTTTGTATTTCCACGTAGGGCACTGACTGGAGGGATTAGGCTCGGTGACGTGTAGACAGTATAACACAACATAACGTCTTCCTTGTTTGTTGGTGTAGCAGTGACGGGCGGGGGCTGGAGGGTGCAGGGTGAGGGGCTGGTTATGAGGAAGAGGAGGAGTTGGGGGGCAGCACACACACACACACACACACACACACACACACACACACACACACACACACACACACACACACACACACGTGGAGCTGAATATTGCAAGCGGCTGTGTGTGTTAGGAGGACAATGGCACTCTTGCATGTCTCGGCCTGTGCATTGCTTGAGTCCTGATGCATTAGCAGAGAGAAAAGGGGGCCACTGTGAGCTATGCAGGACTAACTATAGCCTTACCCTTCCCCTGCGTGTGTTGCTGGTGCCGCTGGTGTGTAGGTCGTGTGTCTGGTCTGTCTGGTGTGTGGTGTGTCGATAGACCAGCACGCGTTGGTGATGTGAACAGTACTCAAGCTTTTCTTTCTTTGATGTGTGTAGTGTGTTTTAGTGTGTTTTATAGGAACTGCCACTAAAAGCTTTCATCAGCTGAATCCATAACTTCATTCTCTGTCACTGCACATTCTTTTGCAAACACACTAACTGGGAAACTAAGACCAGAACTGCATATACATCACACGAAGACTCTTATTCAGAAACGCTTTGCTCTCTCACCACGACGATTTCCAAATGCCACTGAGATTAGTCAGGTTCTCAAGAGTGTTTCTCCTGTTAACCTCTTGAGCACTAGGACGCGTTTTCATATTCATTCCACTTAACTATTTGGTGACTTTATGCAACTTCAGATACTTATGTGAGGGATTAGAATAGTGAAGACTGGCCATTAATCTTCTGACCTCCAGAAAAAAAAAAAAAAGGCCTAATCGTGCACAAATCTCTTAGAAAAATACCCTTAAAAAAACCGTATAACTTCAACAACAATATCTTTTTTAATATCCCAGAGGTGTGGCCCGGAACCAAATATACCAAATATAATCTTACCAATAAAACACACATACACACACGAGAGAGACAAAATAGATGACTTCCACCAGACTTCGGGGCATTTCAGAGCACCTGCGTACTTAATATAGACTGGCAGAGCTTCATAACATGCGTGGAGACTAATGAAGGAGGCAGAGAGGGGCTAGTTGCTCAGTTAGTCTTGGCCTTAATGTGTTGACGCAGGCCGGGGAAGGGTAGGGAGAGGCAGCGGGTGGTGGGTAGCGGGTGAGGCTGACAGAGGTGCTTAGGACAATATTTCAAGGCAGCTCCGTCTAGTCAACTTAGTGCTTACTGGTGGTGGCGTGTGATGAAAGCTCTGTCTGCTAATGCCTTGTGAGTAAAATGTATCTGCACTAGAGAGAGAGAGAGAGAGAGAGAGAGAGAGAGAGAGAGAGAGAGAGAGAGAGAGAGAGAGGAGGAAAGGAAACTGTAAGGAGTATGAGTAAGCAAAAAGAGTAGAAAGAGAGAGAGAGAGAGAGAGAGAGAGAGAGAGAGAGAGAGAGAGAGAGAGTTGCGTATTAACTCGTGACGTCAAACTAACAAAAAAGAAACAAAAAACGCTGCGGAATGAGGTGTTTTGCTTGATCTTGTTTTATTGCCTGTTTTTCTTTTTTTTTTCTTTCTTTCTTTCTTTCTTTCATCCATTCATTCATTCACTTTTTTTTCTCTTCTCATATTCCTTGTATTTATTTTTTCTTGTCTTAAAACATGTCATATTTTTGTGTATTGAATTTCTCTCTCTCTCTCTCTCTCTCTCTCTCTCTCTCTCTCTCTCTCTCTCTCTCTCTCTCTCTCTCTCTCTCTATCTCTCTCTCTCTCTCTCTCGACATACTTCTGCGTTCATTTCTATGCAAAGAAAAGAGGAAAAAATGAGAGAAAAGAAAGAAATTTCCACTTAGAACTAAAAAATATTAGCCTGCATTGGCGAGAGAGAGAGAGAGAGAGAGAGAGAGAGAGAGAGAGAGAGAGAGCATACGGCACTTAGAGGAAGAGTGATGAGAAAGAAGAAAACAAGCACGAGAGAGAGAGAGAGAGAGAGAGAGAGAGA
>NC_059285.1:15888777-15898777 GCF_017591435.1 Portunus trituberculatus
GAATGACGAGATGGAAACACAGAAAATTCATGCTTTTTGCCTTCTTTTTAGTGGAAGATGATCCTTGTGTGACCTGGAAATAGAGGTGGGGTGGGGAGGCTAGACGAGGCAAGGCAGGGACAGGGACAGGCAGACAGACAGGGAGGGAGGGAGGGACAAGGAGGGAAGGCAGCGTGTTAATCATCGAGAGAGCGACTAAATGTAGGACGCAGCTGAGAGTAATACGAGGAAATGTGATGGGAAGAATGGCCTTTACTGATGAGGGTGAGGAAGATTGGTGCGGTAATGCTTAAGGGAGAGAGAGATGGGGGGAGGGCGGGGGCGGGAGGGGCGTGATTGGGCTACAGATGATGGTTGAGAAAGAGTACAGTAGGAAACGACGCAGACTCGTAATCTCAAACACTTCTACATGTCACATTCCACTATTTCAAAAGCCTTCACCTAAATTTACACGAGTCTCTTAAGGTGTCTTTTTACGGTTCTAGAGGCAGAGTGACAAGCTTTCCACATTATTAACTGGAGAAACACTCTTGAAAACTCCGCTAATCATCTCCGTGGCTTGGAAAACAGTCGTGGTGAGAGGGCAAAGCGTTTCTGAATACTGACCTCACCTACGTAAAGCCTCGCCTGACCAGACGCCACAAGGGCCACCAACGCGCAGCATGTTGGTGTAGGTAAGGCCATGGCGAGGGTGGCTGCGTGGACGGGAGAGAAGGAGATAGGTCTACGGAGAAAGCCCGCCCCAAGTAATGATAGTCCTTTGAGAGAGAGAGAGAGAGAGAGAGAGAGAGAGAGAGAGAGAGAGAGAGGGGAAGGATATTGTTAACGCGAAACTCAAGATTTGACCTTGAAAATGTTGCTTGCTCGTTATGAGAAAGTTTCCCTTTGTATATGTTACAGAGAGAGAGAGAGAGAGAGAGAGAGAGAGAGAGAGAGCCAGCCCCATCTACCAAATCATCTTTGCACTTACTAAACTTAACCAATAATCAAGATCACATCCACAAAATAAAACAAAAATATTGATTAGCTGAAGTATAGTAACAGCCTGAAATATGTCAGGTAACTTCCTTCCGTCTTTCCTTCCTTCCCTCCTTCCTTTCTTTCTTTCTTTCTTTCTTTCTTTCTTTCTTTCTTTCTTCCTTACTTATTTTGTTGCTCTCGTTTTCCTTTTTTTCCATTCTTTTCTTTCCTTCTTTCTTCCCTCCCTCCCTCCCTCCCTTCCTTCCTTCCTTCCTTCCTTCCTTCCTTCCTTCCTTCCTTCCTTCCTTCCTTCCTTCCTTCCTTCCTTCCTTCCTTCCTTCCTTCCTTCCTTCCCTTTCCTCCTTCCTTCCTTCCTCCCTCCCTCCCTCCCTCCCTCCCTCCCTCCCTCCCTCCCTTTCTACACAGCACTCACTCCTGTTTGTGTCTCGTCTCTTCCTGTAATCCTAACCTTGAAACTGCCTTGAGTATTCCTTCCTGATTTGTCTTTTTTTCTTTTTATTCAAGAGGGTAAGCTGGCCAAGGGCAACAAAAAATATATAAAAAAAGACCCGCTTGATTGCCAGTTCCCTTACAGGTCTATTTGTATGTCTATTTAGTCCTGCCTCGTCAATACTACAACAACAAAGATTAATAATATCTTCATATCAACGACTTCACAACTTTCTAACCACCAGTGTAAGAGGAAACATAATTTGATGCCTTCCCTTCTTCCCCGCCTCGCCCAGCCCCACTACGCGTCTACCTAACGTAATCTAGCCCTAACCTAACCTAATCGAACCTAACTGATTGTAGGAGAGGAAGAATCAGGAAAAAGGGAACGAAAAAAAAGGTTATTTATTGAATCAATCAATCAATCAATCACTTATTTACCTATTTACTTACTCACTCACTCACTCACTCACTCACTCACTCACTTTTTCACTCACTCACTCACACACTCACTTTTTCACTCACTCACTCACACACTCACTTTTTCACTCACTCACTCACTCACTCACTCACTCTTTCACTCACTCATTTTATTTCCCAGCAAAAATTGTTTCTTTTTATCCGTTACTCTTTTTCCCTGATTCTTTCTTTCCGATCCTCCTTTCTGCTTCCCTCCACCCACCTCGCCCACCTCACCTATGCAGTTCCCACAGATCCCGCCACCCAGCCAGCACCGTGTAAATGCTCTCCCGTTCCGATCCTCCTTTCCGATACCCTCCACCCACCTCGCCCACCTCTCCTATGCAGTTCCCACAGTTCCCGCCACCCAGCACCGTGTACCAGCTCTCCCGTTACCAATGCGCTGCCGTGCCTACCTGACCACACCTGACCAGACTGACCGGCTAATGAACGAGGCAGGTTGTGAGTGGGTCAGGTGTCAGTAGTGGATATGATATTCTGTATTGACTTCATTTTATTTTCTTTTGTTCTACTTTTTTTTCTTCATCCTTTGTGTGTGTGTGTGTGTGTGTGTGTGTGTGTGTGTGTGTGTGTGTGTGGGAGTGTGTGTTATTTTTTTTTCTTTTTTACTTATTTATTTACTTCTTTTTTATGTTATAGTGTGATAGGTAGGGGGGAAGTGGTGTAAGTGAGTGGGTGGTTCGAGAGAGAGAGAGAGAGAGAGAGAGAGAGAGAGAGAGGGGGAAGAGAGGTTGGCATGGTTCTAAAGTGACAAAATAGAAGCGTGTTCTTAAATCTTAAATCTCTCTCTCTCTCTCTCTCTCTCTCTCTCTCTCTCTCTCTCTCTCTCTCTCTCTCTCCCCAAGAAATTAGATACTCGTAAGAATAAAAAGGAAAGAAAGAAAAAGTTGTAAGATAGTCAGATCATCACTAACTTGTATTTATCATCACTATCTTTATCAGCATCATCACTATATCAGCATCATCATTATCTGTATCAACATCATCATCATCTTTATCAACCTCATCATCGTCTTATATTTATCATCACCATCTTTATCAGCATCATCATTATCTTTACCAACCTCATCATCATCTTTATCAACCTCATCATCATCTTATATTTATCTTTACTATCTTGTCAGCATCATCACCGAAGCTTAATGGAAAAAAAGAAATTAGAAAACACGAAAGCTAATTATCTCTCTCTTATGCTTCATCGTTGTTAGGTCATTAGTGTTTTATTGTCTCTGATTTTCTGGTGTTGACAAAAACTTACTAATGATGTGGTGAATAAGTAACATAAGTCTGCGCATCTAAAAATAAATAAACAAATAAATTGTCCTCTTTTTTTCTGCTAAATTGTCCTCTTTTTTCTGCTAAATTGTCCTCTTTTTTCTGCTAAATTGTCCTCTTTTTCTGCTAAATTGTCCTCTTTTTTCTGCTAAATTGTCCTCTTTTTCTGCTAAATTGTCCTCTTTTTCTGCTAAATTGTCCTTTTTTCTTTTTTCTGCTAAACTGTCCTTTTTTTCTCCTAAAATGTCCTTTTTTTCTGCTAAATTGTCCTCTTTTTTTCTGCTAAATTGTCCTTTTTCTTTTTCTGCTAAATTGTCCTCTTTTTCTGCTAAATTGTCCTCTTTTTCTGCTAAATTGTCCTCTTTTTTTTCTGCTAAATTATCCTTTTTCTTTTTTTCTGCTAAATTGTCCTATTTTTCTTTTTTTCTGCTAAATTGTCCTCTTTTTTCTGCTAAATTGTCCTCTTTTTCTGCTAAATTGTCCTTTTTTCTGCTAAATTGTCCTCTTTTTTCTGCTAAATTGTTCTTTTTTTCTGCTAAATTGTCCTCTTTTTCTGCTAAATTGTCCTTTTTTCTGCTAAATTGTCCTCTTTTTCTGCTAAATTGTCCTCTTTTTGTCCTCTGCTAAATTGTCCTCTTTTTCTGCTAAATTGTCCTCTTTTTCTGCTAAATTGTCCTCTTTTTCTGCTAAATTGTCCTCTTTTTCTGCTAAATTGTCCTCTTTTTCTGCTAAATTGTCCTCTTTTTCTGCTAAATTGTCCTCTTTTTCTGCTAAATTGTCCTCTTTTTCTAAATTGTCTAAATTGTCCTCTTTTTCTGCTAAATTGTCCTCTTTTTCTGCTAAATTGTCCTCTTTTTCTGCTAAATTGTCCTCTTTTTCTGCTAAATTGTCCTCTTTTTCTGCTAAATTGTCCTCTTTTTCTGCTAAATTGTCCTCTTTTTCTGCTAAATTGTCTCTTTTTCTGCTAAATTGTCCTCTTTTTCTGCTAAATTGTCCTCTTTTTCTGCTAAATTGTCCTCTTTTTCTGCTAAATTGTCCTCTTTTTCTGCTAAATTGTCCTCTTTTTCTGCTAAATTGTTCTTTTTTTCTGCTAAATTGTCCTCTTTTTCTGCTAAATTGTCCTCTTTTTCTGCTAAATTGTCCTCTTTTTCTGCTAAATTGTCCTCTTTGTTCTTTTTCTGCTAAATTGTCCTCTTTTTCTGCTAAATTGTCCTCTTTTTCTGCTAAATTGTCCTCTTTTTCTGCTAAATTGTCCTCTTTTTCTGCTAAATTGTCCTCTTTTTCTGCTAAATTGTCCTCTTTTTCTGCTAAATTGTCCTCTTTTTCTGCTAAATTGTCCTCTTTTTCTGCTAAATTGTCCTCTTTTTCTGCTAAATTGTCCTCTTTTTCTGCTAAATTGTCCTCTTTTTCTGCTAAATTGTCCTCTTTTTCTGCTAAATTGTCCTCTTTTTCTGCTAAATTGTCCTCTTTTTCTGCTAAATTGTCCTCTTTTTCTGCTAAATTGTCCTCTTTTTCTGCTAAATTGTCCTCTTTTTCTAAATTGTCCTCTTTTTCTGCTAAATTGTCCTCTTTTTTTCTGCTAAATTGTCCTCTTTTTTCTGCTAAATTGTTCTTTTTTTCTGCTAAATTGTCCTCTTTTTTCTGCTAAATTGTTCTCTTTTTTCTGCTAAATTGTCCTCTTTTTTCTGCTAAATTGTTCTCTTTTTTCTGCTAAATTGTCCTCTTTTTTATGCTAAATTGTTCTCTTTTTTCTGCTAAGTTGTCCTCTTTTTTCTGCTAAATTGTCCTCTTTTTTCTGCTAAATTGTTCTCTTTTTTCTGCTAAATTGTCCTCTTTTTTCTGCTTAATTCTTTTTCTTTTTCTGCTAAATTGTCCTCTTTTTCTTTTTTCTGCTAAACTGTATTTTTCTGCTAAATTGTCCTCTTTTTCTTTTTTTCTGCTAAATTGTCCTCTTTTTTTCTGCTAAATTGTCCTCTTTCTTTTTTCTGCTAAATTGTCCTCTTTTTCTGCTAAATTGTCCTCTTTTTCTTTTTCTGCTAAATTGTCCTCTTTTTTCTGCTAAATTGTTCTCTTTTTCTGCTAAATTGTCCTCTTTTTTCTGCTAAATTGTCCTCTTATTCTTTTTTTCTGCTAAATTGTCCTTTTTCCTTTTTTTTTGCTAAACTGTCCTATTTTTCTTCTAAACTGTCCTTTTTTTCTGCTAAATTGTCCTCTTTTTCTTTTTTCTGCTAAATTATCCTCTTTTTCTTTTTTCTGCTAAATTGTCCTATTTTTCTTTTCTTCTGCTAAATTGTTCTTTTTTCTGCTAAATTGTCCTCTTTATTTCTGCTAAATTGTTTTTTTTTTTCTGCTAAATTGTCCTCTTTTTTCTGCTAAATTGTCTTTTTTTCTGCTAAACTGATCTTTTTTCTGCTAAATTGTCCTTTTTTCTGCTAAATTATCCTTTTTTCTGCTAAATTGTTTTCTTTTCTGCAAAATTGTCCTTTTTTTCTGCTAAATTGTCCTTTTTTCTGCTAAATTGTTCTCTTTTCTGTAAAATTGTCCTTTTTTTCTGCTAAATTGTCTTTTTTTCAGCTAAATTGTTTTTTTTCTGCTAAATTGTCTTTTTCTGCTAAAATGTCCTTTTTCCTGCTAAATTGTCTTTTTTCTATTAAATTGTTCTTTTTTCTGCTAAATTGTCCTCTTTTTTCTGCTAAATTGTCCTCTTTTTTCTGCTAAATTGTCTTTTTTTCTTCTAAATTGTTCTTTTTCTACTAAATTGTTCTCTTTTTTCTGCTAAATTGTCCTCATTTTACTGCTAAATTGACCTCTTTTTCTGCTAAATTGTCCTCTTTTTCTGCTAAATTGTCTTTTTCTCTAAATTGACTGCTAAATTGTCCTCTTTTTCTGCTAATTTGTCTTTTTCTGCTAAATTGTCTTTTTTTTCTGCTAAATTGTCCTTTTTTCTGCTAAATTGTCTTTTTTCTGCTAAATTGTCCTTTTTTCTGCTAAATTGTCCTTTTTCCTGCTAAATTGTCTTTTTTCTACTAAATTGTTCTTTTTTCTGCTAAATTGTCCTCTTTTTCTGCTAAATTGACCTCTTTTTTCTGCTAAATTGTCCTCTTTTTCTGCTAATTTGTCTTTTTTCTGCTAAATTGTCTTCTTTCTGCTAAATTGTCTTTTTTTCTGCTAAATTGTCCTCTTTTTTCTTTTTTTCTGCGAATAAATAAAACCAGTCTGCTCATGAAAAACAAATGAATAAATAAATAAATTGTCCCCATTTTTCTTTTTCTTATTTTCCTCTTTTTCGATATACCGTCCTGTTTTAAAAAGAAAAATTACTGTCACTTATTTCCTATTTTCTTCTTTTTCTTTCAGCTTTAACTTAAACAAAACACAACCATCCTTTCTTTTCCATTATTTTTCCCCATTTCCCTCCATTCTGAAAAAAAAAGTGAAAAGTAGGTCTGAGGAAATAAAAGCACCAATGAAATGTTGAAATGTTTCCTCAAGAATTATTTAGTCCAGCATCTCCGTTACACATTTAACATTCCTTTCCTTTTTTTCTCTGTCTCTTTCTTTTTTCCATCTCTTTTTCTCGTCTCCCCCTCTTTTCTTTCCATTCCTTCACCCTGATACCAACTTTCCTCTCTTTTCATTTTTTCCATATATTTTCTTGATCTCGCCAGGAAAGAGATTATCCGGATTTTTTTAAAGTTTTCCCTGATTTATATATTTATTTTATTATTTTTTTTGGCTATTCTCGTTCTTACCTGTAAACTCGGTCACGTTAATTAAGAACTGCTATGTTACCTGGCTTATGTATATTCACAGACACACGTTTACTTTTTATTTCTTACTTTCTGTTTATTTATTTATCTATTTATTTCATTTATTTATTTACTTTACTTATACCATTTTCGTTATACCATTGTTTGCCTTCCATTGCTTTTATTCTTTCTACTTCCTCCTCGTGGCTTTTTTCTTTATTATTTTGTTATTTATTTTCCACCAAGGACGTAACTGTGTTCTATTTACTCTTTCTTTCTTTTATATTTCTTCTTTGTCATATTTTCGTTCTTACTATTAATCCTTTCTGTTTTCTTTATCACGAGTGTTAGTATAGCACCTGTCTTTTCTTTTCTCTCTTCATTTTACTTTACACAAATTTTCTTATCATTCTACCGTTATTTATTATCATTTTTTTTATTGTTATCATACCATTTGAGTGTTTCTTGCCGTGGATATGTAAAATGTAGCTATGTTTCCCTTATACCTCCAATTATTGTACGTCTGGCAAGTGGCAACCCCGGAAGCTTCAGTCTGGCAGGTGTCTCTGAGGCAGGCACACTCTCGTGGTCTGCCGCAGCGATTATCACGACGCGTTCGTTGCCTCGATATATTACCTACAGTCAGTACGCGTTTCCTAGAAGAACCTACAGCTTTGTGGCTTCCCTGTTCCGACAGCTACCCCACATTACACTTCCCTTTTTACCTATCTCTCACTTCTTTTCATGCTCTCATCTCATTTAGGTGGGTTTCTTATTTTCTACCCTCTTTTATTTCATTTAAACATTGTATTCTCTCGTTTTTCTCACTAATCTTCCCATTACTTCTGTTTTTTTTTCTGGTTTCATTTCTTGTCTCCACAATTCACTCTTCGGTAGCACTTTGTATGTCTTACGTACCTTAACTCATTCCTGTTATTTCTCTTTCAATGGCGAAGGGCAACGGAACAGGAAAAAATAATAAAATAAAATAAAGAAGCGATAAATAACCACTGAGCTGTAAATCGAAAGAGATCAGAACGCAGCTAATGTGGGGCTAACCTAACCTAAGCTAAAATAACAAATTTACATAACCTAACCTAACCTAACCTGATCTAACACAAATAATCTAATCTAACCCAACTTATCTTAACTAAACCAACTCATCCTATCCCTCCCCAAACTAACCTAACCTAACCTAACTCGGCTAATCGTCCCCGTGGTCTTGGGGGAAAAAAATAGAAGAAAGCCATGGAGAGAGAGAGAGAGAGAGAGAGAGAGAGAGAGAGAGAGAGAGAGAGAGAGAGTGAGTGAGTGAGTGAGTGAAGAGTGAGTGAGTAAGTGAGTGAGTGAATAAGTGTGAGAGAGAGAGAGAGAGAGAGAGAGAGAGAGAGAGAGAGAGAGAGAGAGAGAGAGAGAGAGAGAGGAATGCCAGAGTGCCAGAGCTGGGTGGTGTCAATTAGCGGCGGCAGATGGCAGGATTGAGACAGGACACGTGCAGGGTCTTCAGCATCACATTCAGTAACGCTTCTCTCTCTCACCACGACCGTTTTCAAAGACCACAAAGACGATTAGCCGAATTCTGAAGAGTATTTGTCCTGTTGGTGATGCAGAAAACTTGTTAACGTGTCACTAGAATTACAGAAACATCCTTAAAAACCCGCGTCACTTCAACTAGAGCCCTTTGGAAATAGTGAAGTTAAGGCGCGGTGGAGTTTCAACACATGTGTCTCAGTGCTCTGGCCTTCGTTCGGCGCCACTCGAGACCAGCCTGAGCGCTCTTTTAATATCCATTTGGCAGCGTTTTTTTTTTTTTCTGTAAAGTGGAATTTACTCAAAGGGAGATGGAAAGATGTAGGGAATTTTATTATTTTCAGCCGCAGAGAGAGAGAGAGAAAGAGAGAGAAAGGTGGGAACGGTATTGGTGTGTTGTAATGAGGTAATCACTTATACTTTTCATTCCCTTTTCTGTTTCCATTACATCTTTCTTTTTTCTTTTATTTTACACTTTTTCTCTCCTTTGTTCCTTTCCTTCTCTCTTTTCTTTTTCTTTTCTTTCTTTACATAACTGGATTTGCGTTTTCCCCACACAAAATGTATATAGCTCACCATTTATAGAAATACAATTGAAAGAGAGGAGAAGAACTGAAGAAAAGAATAGTCAGAGAGAGAGAGAGAGAGAGAGAGAGAGAGAGAGAGAGAGAGAGAGAGAGACAGACAGACAGACAGACAGACAGACAGACAGACAGACAGACAGACAGACAGACAGACAGACAGACAGACAGACAAGGACGTGACCAGTTAGAGAGGGTAGTTGTGGAGATGGGACAGACTGATAGATAGATAAATTGATTGATAGATAGATAGACAGACATGTTTAGAAGGAAGTGTATAGATAGATGGAGAAATTGATAGATAGATGGATAGATGGATAGCCCAGATAGCGAAGAGGTACTTAGGGCAGAAGATAGTGAAAAGCTGACAGATATTCCTATAACTAAGGCGATGGTAGAACAGGAGATAGATAAACTAAAGAAATTCAAGTCACCAGGACCTGATGAAGTATATCCAAGGGTTCTAAAGGAATGCAAGGAAGTCGTCAGCGAACCCTTAGCGGTAATTTTTAGGATGTCACTGGAGTCTGGTGAGGTACCGATAATGTGGAGAGAAGCTAATGTGGTTCCCATATTTAAGAAGGGGGATAAAATCCTAACGTCTAATTACAGGCCTGTCAGCTTAACTTCAATTGTGGGTAAATTAATGGAATCAATAATAGCAAAAAACATTAGGGAACACCTAGACAAACACGGCTTGATAAATCACAATCAATATGGATTTACGAAGGGGAAGTCGTGTCTTACCAACTTGTTGAGCTTTTATAGCAAGGTTTATGAGGCGGCAGATAAGGGTGATAGTTATGACATTCTATACTTAGATTTCAGTAAAGCCTTTGACAAGGTACCTCACCAGAGGCTCTTAAAAAAGATTAAAGCACACGGTATAGAGGGTAG
Organism: Portunus trituberculatus; assembly: GCF_017591435.1. Classification (NCBI taxonomy): domain Eukaryota; kingdom Metazoa; phylum Arthropoda; class Malacostraca; order Decapoda; family Portunidae; genus Portunus; species Portunus trituberculatus. The sequence continues at coordinate 15,898,700 of NC_059285.1, forward strand.
AATATTAGGCTGGATTAAAGCGTGGTTAGACGACAGGCGACAAAGGGTAGTGATTAATGGATCGAATTCCGAGTGGGG
>NC_059285.1:15918777-15983777 GCF_017591435.1 Portunus trituberculatus
GATGATCATCAAACAAAAATCTAAAAACATAAGAAAATATTGTAAGAGGAAAAAAATGTATGTAGCGAATTATTGTACTAGTTTTTAGCTATTCTATTTGTTCCTATCTTCGTCAGTAGCTACATCACTATTTCAAAGACATCCCCAAATAACCATCTGAAAAAATGAAATAAAATACAAGTGTTTACAGGGAAAAAAGAAATCATAACTTAACCCCTTCAGTACCATAACGTGCTTCCATATTCATTCTGGTTAGGTACAATACTGTTTGGTGAGTTTACACAACTTCGGAAACTTATGCGGGGGAAGATTAGAATAATAAAGACTCTAGCTATTAATCTTTTGACCTCCATAGACTCTTAACCTAATGCAAATAAAATCGTCTACTCATACCACAAAAAAAAAAAAATTGTGGTAAAAATGCGTCTTTATATTGAAGAAGCTAAGAATATTTTTTTGTATTAACTAGTAAATTATCTTCCATCTTTCCTTATTTTCTTATTTTACCTATCTTTTTTTATGCCAGCCTCATCAGTAACCACACCTTGATAATTAGCCCATTGTCAGTCATTACTCACGCGTTAATTAGATTCACTTCCCGCAGGTGTGATGGAGTGCGCGCTTCTCTCCCCTCTTGTCACGCACACCTGAGTTCTCGCGGCTGCTTCTCAACGGCCTACACCTGTCTTGCTCCTGGCTGATGAGGGCAGGTGTGTAGCTCTTATTGTTAGGGGTGGTGGTGGTGGGGGTGGTCATGGTGGTGGTGGTGGTGGTGATTTTTAATTATTCTTTGTGTGGGAAGATTGAAACATGATCATTTGTAGTGTTTTTATCACGTTAATGAGAGAGAGAGAGAGAGAGAGAGAGAGAATAATTTTCGTCCTCTTAGTCTTTGTCATCGTCCTTTTTTGTCCTCTTCCTCCTCCTCCTCATCATCATCATCATCATCGTCATCATCATCATCATCATTATCGTCATTATTATCGTCATCATCATCAAGGCCTTCCTTTTTTCTCATGAAATATTTTCTCTCTCTCTCTCTCTCTCTCTCTCTCTCTCTCTCTCTCTCTCTCTCTCTCTCTCTCTCTCTCTCTCTCTCTCTCTCTCTCTCTCTCTCTCTCTCTCAAACCCTCACAACTTAAAAGATGAAAAGAGAGAGAGAGAGAGAGAGAGAGAGAGATTTTCACAAGCTTTTCATTTCATTTGTACCAACATATGCAGTTTTGATTGCCATCCTGAGGCACACCACATGTCTTTCCCCATCCCACTTCCCCTCACCTCCCCTCACTCCCCTTCACCCCCCCTTATCTCTCCTACCATTCGATGATAACACGTGGCCTCTCCTATACCCTATTGCAGAGAGAGAGAGAGAGAGAGCTGGGAGACATGCATACATAACAGTCCATCGCAGTTACACTCTCTCTCTCTCTCTCTCTCTCTCTCTCTCTCTCTCTCTCTCTCTCTCTCTCTCTCTCGTGTCCTTGCTGCAGACAACACACAAAGTTCACCTCGCCTTAATACATGATACGCATTTAACTCCTTACCTTCTATTCTGTATCTCTCAAGTACATTATAACCTAACCTTCTCTCACTTCAATAGGGGAAAAAAAGGCAGCATTCTATTACCCTCTCAGTCATTTTACAACCTTGCTCTGTACTGTCAAATGTCGCGTTGTCTTGGCCTTAAACCTTTCCATAATTATTAATCACTTTGACACATCTTAACTTATTCTACGCCCACCGACAGTCTTTTAAATGGGTAGAAATTGCAGAAATCTATGTTTTTTTTATCCTCTTTCTTTCTTGTAGATGCTTATAGAGGTCTCAGGCATTACTTCCGGTGCTGTTAACTGTTAATTCATTGCTGGTCTCGCAGTGATAAGAAAAATATTGTTTGTATTAATTTTGTTCTAATGGAAGGTTTTCATTTTTGGCGGGAGAGTTTCAAGTGTTTTTTTTTTTTTTTCATGACTTGTGATTGTTTAACAGGTGCGCTCTAGTCATAGTCTGGGTCCATGGTGCATGATTTTTATTTATTTATTTATTTATTTATTTTATTCATTTATTTTTTTTCTTTCTTTTTCTTTTCTTTTTCTAAGGGTGCTTGTAGGGCCGTTTCTAGCTTTGTGGGGGCCCTAGGCAAGATGCTGTTTAGGGGAGCCCTAGATTTCAATTTTTCGTCGGAGCCCCTGGGTGACTTAGGAAATTGAAATTTTCCAAGCTACCCAGGGGGCCCCCTGATGGCTTGGGGGCCCTAGGCAATCGCCTTGTCCGCCTATAGCTAGAAACGGCCCTGGGTGCTTGGAATTATACTGAGGCGCATGGAGGGTTGGGTGGGGTGGGGGTACTTGTACGCCATGGCCAGTGTATGTGATTGTACTGTGGGAAAGGAAATATGTCCTAGGTTTAACTATGTGTCATGTCAGAAATATATACATTGACGTTGAGATGGAGGGATTACATATATAGGTTGTGTTAGACATACTAATACATTACACTGACATAATTCGCCCCTTGCACTTTTTTGATATGTGGCATTTTGTTTTATCATACATTTAGCATTATGTATAAATTATTTAGGACCGAGAAGCTATTTTCCATGTCAAGACCTAGCTATTTCTGTTATCTACTTATCTACTTTCACTGCGGAGAGAGGAATGAAAAGATGGTTCAGGCTATTTACGTAGAAGTCCCTTGAGAAAATTATGTGTTAGATTTAGGAATTAGTGGCGTGAAAGATGGTGGCTGTTCTCCGTTTACCGTTTTCCTTTTTTTTTTTTTTTTTTAATCCCTACGCTGTTCTCTGTTTGCCGTTTTTTTTTTTTTTTTTTTTTTTTTTATCCCTACACTATTCTCTGCCTTTTTTTTTTTTTTTTTTAATCCCTACACTGTTCTCTGTTTGCTGTTTTTCTTTGTTTTTAATCCTTACACTGTTCTCCTTTTGCCTTTTTTTTTTTTTTTTTTTTATCCCTGCAGAAGTTAGCGAGGCAGAGGTTGGCTGAGTAGCGATTCCGAGTTAACTGTAGGCTTTAGTGAAATAGTTAGAAGAAGAAGAGAATAAGTTAAAAGAGGAGAAGAAGAAGAAGAAGAAGAGAATAAGTTAAAAAAAAAAAAAAGAGAAGGAGGAAGACGAAGAAGAAGAAGAAGAAGAAGAGGGAGGAGGAAGAAGAAGAAGACGAATCAAGATCAGACAAACTCAAGATCAGTGGCGGTGGAGTTGTGACAGGCGGTAGGTGAGAAATCTTCCACTTTTTTTCTGGTTTCTTTCGATTAACAGTGCATGTAAATCCTGAGGGGCTGTGATACAAGTCCAGAACAGCTGCAGGAAGGTGTGTGTGCAGGTGTGAAGGATTGGGAAGGTGTGTCTAGGTGTGTAGAGGTGATAATGAAGGTTTGTTTTGCTGTTCGTCCATGTGTCGGGAATCGAGGCTAAGATACCGTCATTTTTTTTTTTTCTTATTTTCATTGTTTTTACGTATACCTGGTGTGTGTCCATGGTTGTGGTGTGTGTGTGTGGTGTCTTTGGGTTGCCAGGGACGTGTTTGTGTCAAGTAACTAGTTATTTTCTGAGTTTGTAATGATTGGTGTGTGTGTGTGTAATTCACCTCGGGCGTCTGCTGGTCATCCAGCCAGTCTTCCCCATTACGGAGCGAGCTCAGAGCTCATAGACCGATCTTCGGGTAGGACTGAGACCACAACACACTCCACACACCGGGAAAGCGAGGCCACAACCCCTCGAGTTACATCCCGCACTTATTTACTGCTAGGTGAACAGGGGCTACACATTAAGAGGCTTGCCCATTTGCCTCGCCGCCTCCGGGACTCGAACCCGGACCCTCTCGAGTGTGAGTCGAGCGTGCTAACCCACGGTGTAGTCTCTGTAGAGAGAGAGAGAGAGAGAGAGTATACAGTGTGTGTGTGTGTGTGTGTGTGTGTGTGTGTGTGTAATTCACCACGGTCGTCTGCTGGTCACCCAGCCAGTCTTCCCCATCACAACACCCTCCACACACCGGGAAAGCGAGGCCACAACCACTCGAGTTACATCCCGCACTTATTTACTGCTAGGTGAACACACCCCACACGTTAAGAGGCTTGCCCAGTTGCCTCGCCGCGCCGGGACTCAAACCCGGCCCTCTCGATTGTGAGTCGAGCGTGCTAACCACTACACTACGTGGTGTGTTTCACTGTTTGATCTGCTGCAGTCTCTGACGAGACAGCCAGACGTTACCCTACGGAACGAGCTCAGAGCTCATTATTTCCGATCTTCGGATAGGCCTGAGACCAGGCACAACCAGGTCACAACTCCTCGATTTACATCCCTTACCTACTCACTGCTAGGTGAACAGGAGCTACACATAAAAGGAGACACCCAAATATCTCCATCCGGCCGGGGAATCGAACCCCAGTCCTCTGGCTTGTGTGTGTGTGTGTGTGTGTGTGTGTGTGTGTGTGTGTGTTGCCAGGGACAGTACCTTGCCACAGGAACAAAGCAAGTGTGCAGTGATGTGCTAGGAGTGTCACAGCAGACAGTGTGTGCTCATGATATCTCACAAGGTTCATCAAATCCCCTGCCACTGAAGAAATTCATCAGACAAAGGCTGAATTCCAGGAAATTACTGACTTTATTGAAGTAGTTGGTGCTGTTCATGGGACTCATGTAAGGATTATTAGACCAAGGGACTTTTATTTGTTATTATTTTACTTAATTATTTACATTTGCTGTATTGTGATGAGCTATAGTTGCTAAGCCTCAAATTAAACCTAAGTGAACACTAGTAATTACTGATATGAGTATTAGAAGCAAAACATTTCTGTACAGCTGCTCACAATGCCATCAAAAGAAGCTGGTGCCAGAAAAAAAAAAAAAAGTTAAATGATAGACCTACACAGAGCAAAATAGCTGAGTGAAAACTGAGCTAAATGAAACTATTTTAACATAACTCACCAACCTTAAAAGGAAGTGAAGTGGCTAATATCTCTCTCTCTCTCTCTCTCTCTCTCTCTCTCTCTCTCTCTCTCTCTCTCTCTCTCTCTCTCTCTCTCTCTCTCTCTCTCTCTCTCTCTCTCTCTCTCTCTCTCTCTCATTCATTCAAACAGACCCAAACACACACAAGGCAGGAACAAAACTTCTCCCTTTGTTGATCATAAAGATGGAACTGTAAACTATCTCTCTCTTTCATTGGCTCCAGAAATACCTTGTGTTTGGCAGTGTCACATGTGTTGGGTTCATACAGGCAGGGATTCACTTACTTGCATGTTCTGGCTGTGGAAGGGACTTTGCTTTCAACTTGTGGAAAAATATACACACACACACAGCTGCCATCCCCACACACCCACTAGCTAATAACACATCATTGACACACACAGTATACGCTTTCACACATACACAGGAAAAGGTTGCAAGGGAAAATACACACACACACACACACACACACACACACACACACACACACACACACACACACACACACACACACAGAAGCATAAATATCAGTCCTTCACTATTTAGTCTCCAACCTTGAGCCAGCTTCCCAGGAGGTTTTCAGAGTCACATTAAGAGATTTGATGTTTTTTCTCCCATGTGTGAGGCTTTGTGCTTTCTGGGTGGTCATGACACACTTGTGCTTGACTCATGTTTTCTCGCTGCTTTCTCCGCAGTGGCTGTGAGGAGGTGACCATGAGTGCTGAAGGGGACACAGAGCCACCTGAGAGGAGTGACACAAGCCAGGAAAAGGAGGACCCTCAGAGTAGCCCAGGTGATGCCACTGTTGCCATTGTGTTACTATACAGCCATCCTCACCCACTACTGTACCCAGCCTTACAATATGGCCCTCTTATTTCACTATTTAACCCTTTCAGTACTATGACACCTTTCCATATTCATTGTACTTACTATTTGATGATTTCATACAGCTTTAGAAACTTAAATGAAATAGTGAAGGCTGTGGCCATTAATCTTCTGACCTCTATAGACCCTTCCTAATGTCAAGAAAATGGTCTAAATGTACACAAATCTCAAGGTAAAAAAAAGTGTCCCAATATTGAAGGGGTTAAGGAGAGTCTAGGTAATACTGTCACTGGCCAATGTTCTCTCTTATTATCAGCTTACATATTCCTCTCTGGCTTTGAAATCTGCTGTTCATTGACTCTTTCTTTTCAGATATCGAATTATTATGCTTATGTAATTAAAATCTGGGGTGATGTAAATAATAAGGGTTTTACTAGAAATACATGTTGATTTCCTGCACATTATATATACATTCACGAAAGTACTGTGCCAAAGTCAATAACATCCAAGTAAAGTTAAGGTTTTGGATCTTCCAGGTGTTCTTATTGAAGGACAGGGTGGTGTTGGGCTTACCCAAGGCAATTTATTCCTTTTATTTTATTTTATTCTGAAAGGTCACTGTTTACCTTCAATGAAACTGTATGTGTGTGTGTGATCAGATCAGTAAAACACACACACACACACACACACACACACACACACACACACACACACACACACACACACACACACACACACACACACACACACACACACACTCAGGAGGAAAGGGCTAAGATGAGCGAAATGGTGACAGAGGTGAGAGAGAGGAATGAGGCAAGAACAGAAGAAGAAAAGAAGTTTTTTGGAAAATAAGAAATGACAAAGTGTGGAAGTGGTGGACAAAAGAGAGGGAGTAAAAGACCAGACAAAGGAGCAGATACGGAAGAAAGACATAAGAGTATCATATACTAACATAGACGGCTTCCTATCAAAAAGATTAGAGTGTATGGACCATCTGATAAGGGATAAACCAGATATTACGTGTATAGTGGAGACTAAATTGAGACCGAATATACAAATAGATTGGTTTGGAGGGGGAAATTATAGAATGTGGAGAAAAGATAGAGTGAATAAAAGTGGAGGTGGAATAATTGTGTTAACAAGAAAAGACTTAATAGTGCAAAATGTGTGCCTTGGAGGAGACGAGGAGGAAGTGGTGGGTGTGGTGGTGACTGATGGAAGGCAAGATATCAATATTGTAACTGTGTATGTACCACCAAAAACAAGTGCATGGTCAAATGATCAGTATAATAGTATGGTGGAAAGCACATTGGAAAGAATGAGAAATGAAGCTGCAAAGAAAGCAAAAATGGTTATAGTTGGAGATTTCAACTGTAAAGACATCAATTGGGAAGAATTTGAAGTGGGGAATGGTGGAGAATGGGGTGAGCAGCTATTGAATTATGCAGTGGGAAATTTGATGACACAGTGGGTGAGGCATCCAACAAGGGGAAGGAGGGGTGATGCCCCGTCGAGACTGGACTTGATATTCACAAAGGGAGTAAATCTAGAAAATGAGATTGACCATGAGTGTCCTTTGGGGAAGAGTGATCATGAATTATTGAAATTTGAGGTAAAGGTGGGGTTCAGCAAAGAAAATGAAGTTGGATACAAGGAGGAATGCCTAAATTATGCTAAGGGAAGATATAAGGAGTTGAGAAATTACTTTGGAAATGTGGATTGGTCCGAAATGTACCAGGAAACAAACATGCAGTTAAAATATGAAATATTTATGGAAATATATAGTGAGGCCGCAGAGAACTTTGTGCCAAAATATACTAAGAAAATTATATATATGAAGATACAAGTGTCATTGTTGAAAAATTGAATGAGAATTTCTGCAAAGTATTCACAGAAGAAACACAATTCAATCGACGGATGTTACCTGTGACAAGATGGATGCAAGAAATTATAGTAACAAAGAGTGACATTGCAAAAGTTTTGAGTCAATTAGATGTTAACAAGGCAATGGGACCAGATGGTGTGTCTGGAAGAATGTTAAAAGAATGTCAAGAGCAGTTGCTAGATCCAATTTTAGATTTAACAAGAACATCTATCAACACGGGACAGGTGCCAGTAGAATGGAAAAGGGCAAATGTAGTACCAATTTAAAAAAGTGGATGTCGCATGGAACCATTGAATTATAGACCTGTTTCTTTGACCAGCATTATGTGTAAGATATGTGAAGAAGTGATCAAAAGCAAGTGGTGTGAGTTCCTGGAAAACAAAGAAATACTAAGTGAGAAACAGATTGGCTTTAGAAAAGGGAAATCGTGTGTATCAAATTTGCTATGTTTCTACTTAAGAGTGGTCGATATTTTACTAGAGAGGGATGGATGGGTTGATTGTGTATACCTAGACTTAAAAAAAGCATTTGATAAAGTACCACATAACAGATTGATGTCGGAGTTAAGTAGTATCGGAGGAATAAGGGGAAATCTGACGGAGTGGATGAGAAATTATTTGACAGGTAGAGAAATGAGGACAGTAGGTCTTCCAGACACATCATCTGGTCCCATTGCCTTGTTAACATCTAATTGATTCAAAACTTTTGCAATGTCACTCTTTGTTACTATAATTTCTTGCATCCATCTTGTCACAGGTAACATCTGTCGATTGAATTGTGTTTCTTCTGTGGATACTTTGCAGAAATTCTCATTCAGTTTTTCAACAATGACACTTGTATCTTCATATATATAATCTCCAACCTTTAATTTATCAACTGTTTCTTTTTTCTGTAATTTACCATTAATGAATTTATAAAACATTTTGGGATCACTTTCACAATTCTCCACTGTTCTCTGTTCAAATTCTTGTTGTGCCCTTCTTCTCACTTAACATATTTATTTCTTGCATTCCTATATGCTTTCTCTCCACTTCCTCATTATTTCTCTTGTATTTTTCCCATGCCTTTTCCTTCTCCATTTTTGCCTTGTCACAGGTTTTGTTAAACCATTGATCTCCCTTTAAGAGTGTGTGTGTGTGTGTGTGTGTGTGTGTGTGTGTGTATGTGTGTGTGTGTGTGTGTGTGTGTGTGTGTGTGTGTGTGTGTGTGTGTGTGTGTGTGTGTGTGTGTGTGTGTGTGTGCGCGCGTTTCACTGTTTGATCTGCTGCAGTCTCTGACGAGACAGCCAGACGTTACCCTATGGAACGAGCTCAGAGCTCATTATTTCCAATTTTCGGATAGGCCTGAGACCAGGCACACACCACACACCGGAACAACAAGGTCACAACTCCTCGATTTACATCTCGTACCTACTTACTGCTAGGTGAACATGGGCTACACATGAAAGGAGACACACCCAAATATCTCCACCCGGCCAGAGAATCGAACCCTGGTCCTCTGGCTTGTGAAGCCAGCTCTCTAACCACTGAGCTACCGTGTGTGTGTGTGTGTGTGTGTAAGATTGGTGAAGAGCAAAAGAAACAATGGCTGCAGCTTCCAGAAATAATGAGTATGTATAGGAAGTTAAGCTTTTATTTTTAAACAGTTCAAATCAAAGGCTGCTGAAAATACAGAAAGTGGAAGAGAATACACAATTTTTCTAGTAAAGGATGAAACTGAAATTATTGCTAGCCTTCCATTACGAATACAGACAGATAAAGAAGAAAGAATGTATAGATATCTTAGGCTAGATGTTAGAAGTCACAAAGAGATGAAATGGACAAAATTTTTACTTATTTTCTAACTGATGAATATTTGGCAAGTTGAAGAACAAGGTTGCTATGATTTAGGGCAGAAATGTAACAGTCATAAGTTTCAGGAGAGCTGCCTCTCTGTCTTGGGCTTAATAATGCGATGCAAGGCGCTGCTGCATGAGGAGGAAACCGGTCTTGGCTGATCTTTACATGACGAGGAATAAGGAGTGATAAGTGGTGCCGCCGTGGTACAGTGGAACCATGCATGCTTTGGGGTCCGAGGGGTCTCCAAGAGCACGGGTTCAAATCCTGTCCACGGTCCAAGTGTAGGTTGGGCTTCCTCATTCGGGCAACGATTTCCTAGCAGGTGGGCTTTGAGATATGAGGTACCACAAAAAGTATCCCCTTTAGCCCAGAAATTCCCGTGAAAAGCCCATATGGTATAAAAAAAAAGAAAAAAAAAAGTAATACAAAGATGGACTTCCACATTCAACACTTTAGTACATAGCAGGGCCTTCCACTGCTGATGTGCAGTGTGGTTTGGATATTGAGGTGTATGGTTTTAAGGTGCAGTAGGGACATATTTATTTAGTCGTATTTGTTTATTTGTTTTTTTTCTTTGCTGTTACTACAGCTTTAAGTATTACTGATCATCACATTTTAAGCTTATCGGTTTTCTGACTCAGTAGTGGGGCTGGTGTTCTAAGCTCTGCAGATAGCAACTCAAGCAACATGGAAGGCTGACAGTGTGTTTCTTTTTCAGATGTGTGTGAGCAGAAGCGTGACAGCCTACAGATCTGTGCTGCAGTTGCCCCCAGCAGCAAGCAGAGTGTGGTGGACCTACGCAAGCTAAACACAGAGGAGCTGCGACTTATCAAGCCCTCAGACAACACTGTCAACCCCTTTGCCGACATGAAGATCCGAGACTCAAGCTTCCTCGATGAGATTGACGACCGCAGCAACTGTGCCAAGTGTAGCAAGTCCAGGAAATATTTCTGCTACACCTGCTACGTGCCACTGCCCTGCATAGCAGAACGCATCCCTACACTGCAGGTAAGTGACACAGTGTTTCTGCCATTACTGCTGTCTTGGTAAGCTGCTCCATCACTCCTCTGAATCCCTTCATTTGCCTGCACTAACTCACACATCAGACTCTTTGCTTTATAATGCTTGATAGTACACATTGACATTATTTCAAAGAATTTAGAATGGATCATTACATGAGTCAGTAATCAAACATTGAGCCCTTCTCACACTTAGCACTGCCTCTCTCCCACAGTTGCCCTTCAAGATTGACATCATCAAGCATCCCCGTGAAATTGCCGGCAAGAGCACCGCTGTGCACGCTGCCGTGCTGTGCCCCGAGGACGTCACCATATACACTCACCCCGCCCTGCCAGACTACTCCACCCACCCCAATGTGAGTCAGCTTGTGTCCATCCCTTCAGTTTGCCTTATACTCCGTTCTTCAGGTGGATCAGCCCTCAACACTGACATCCACCTGTTGCTCACCATGCCCACTCTATCGCCCTCCATTTCTCATCCTTTTAGCCATTCCTTTTGACTTAGTTATTTATTTTTAAGTTCCAGACAGCAGAGGTCAAGCTACTTTGTTGTAATGCATGTTGTTGCATGGTAATGGTGATGAGTAGGGGGCGAGGAATAAGAGGACACCACTCGGCCAAACCTTTCTTTGCATGTGAACCACAATGGAACTCAACACCTTGTCATAAATTGCCCAGATCCCCTCACTCCATCTAAGTGTTTCCTGTTTGCCCATCACTGTATCCATCTTTGTACACAATTCCATATTCATCAGCAATACTCACCTACAAAATCATTCTTCTTACTCAGTAGCCATCTTTTTAAGCATTAGACTGGCTAAAAATTGCCAAATCCTCTTGAATCACTTTTTTTCTTATATAAAGATTTTGTTGCTTCTAGAAAAGGTAAGAGGGTTGAATTTTTGTCTTATGCCTGCATTACTTACATTCATTTTTGGTCTCATTTATCTTAGAGGTTGTTTCTTTAATGCATGGCTCCAGTTCAGGACAAAGGGAGTAATTGGACATATGACAATTTGTTCAATAATCCTGAATTTTTAAGTCCCTTTTCTCCAAGCATTGAATTGTTTACCTAGTTTAAACATTACTATAACAACATAGTGCTATGTAGCCAAGTGTTAATTTAATCCTTGAAGCTTGAAGACAAACTGCTTGTTACATAGCAGGTTCTTGTCTAGTTAAGTAAAGTTAACTAAGCACATGTTGTCATGTTCTTCATCTTCCTCATCTTTTGATAGGATGTGGTGCTCATATTCCCAGAGAAGGGAGCGGTGGGGGTGAAGGAGCTGTTGCGTCCTCTTGGTCCACCATCCCTGAAGCGCCCTCGGCCACACCTGCCGTTCTCCAAGGTGGTGTTCATAGACTGTACCTGGAACCAGACTCGGAGGATCTACTGCGACGAGAGAATCAGAGGTACTGTGGTGTGGTGAAGGAAAGTAGCTGCACTGTGCTAGATTTTTGTTTGTAATGTTTTGTTTTGTAAGTAAGTACTTAGCCATGAAGGAAGACTATCAGGAAAAAAGGCCCTGATAGAAAAACATATTGCTCTTCCCTGTCTCTTTGTCTCTGACCTGTGGATGTCACCAGATTACAAGAAAAGGCACAAAGTATATTTCATCATGTACAATATTTTGATTAAGTCCATAAACAGCCTCCTCAGTGTGTGCTTGAAGAATTGATAATGCTGGTTATTGCATACTGCTCCACCTATTGTTCCTCTAGTAGTGTTATGTTTTGTTCTTTGAAACCTGTACTCCCGTTATCAAATCTTTGCTTCTCCGTGTCTCGTACTTTGTCACGGCTGTGATCCTTCCTCTGTAATTTTTTGTTTCCTAATTTTTAGTTATTTTATGTGCCTAAGCTTTATAGTATCATTATATACCTTTGTTAGAGAAGGGAAAGGCTTGACAGAATGAAAAATAGTATCATCTTTATTACTGATAAAGATCCAAAAGACAACACCTTTCCAATTATTTGCAGGAGAAAGTAATAGTAGATATGTACTGATAGGGGACTGACACTCCTCCTTCCCAGGTCTGCGCTGCGTTGAGTTGGACCAGCATGAGACACTCTTCTGGCGGTACCAGCGAGGGAAGCCCAAGACTTACCTGGCCACCATAGAGGCAATATACTACTTCCTGGTGGAGGTTCACAACACTACCGCCACCATGCCTTACCAGGGAGAGTACGATGACCTTCTCTTCTTCTTCAAGTTTATGTATGAGAAGATCCACTCTCAGTACGACCCCGACTGCTTAAGAGCGTACAAGGATCTCTGAGGATGATTTTTGTAGTATGGGAGGGTTAAAGGGTTGTATTTTATATAGGGGGGGGAAAGATTGGGAGGGAGGGGACAGTAGCAAAAAAAAAAAAAAAAAAAACCTGCAAATAGCTAAAAAAAAACTGGGAGGGGAGGGTGGAACAGTAGCAAAAAAAAAAAAAAATCCCTGCAAATAGCTGAAAACCTGTATTAAGTCGAAAATACTCCGAAGAGTCTCCGGAGATAAGGCAGATGTATATTGAAACTAAGATTATGTGAACAGTCTCCCTTTACTTTATTTAACCATTTTTGTTACATTGTCTCTGTCTCTGAAAACTCGCACTCTATGTAAATTTCAACTTGGGACAATTTTTATTACAGAGGTCTAGGGGGAACTTTCAACTAAGTACAAAAGCATTTTATAAGAGTATTGAGTGCAGACTGTATGTTGCCCCGTTACACTACATGGTCATCATAAACATTAAAAAAAATGTAGGGGCCGTATTCTACAAAGTTATCGTCACGTCTCGTAGAATTTCTGACCGTCACTCCACTGACCCACTTACTTTAAATATGTAGAAAAATAGATCAAACCTAAATTATTTTGACATTATATTACTATTTTTGGGAATAGTTAAGACTATCCAAACAAAAGAAACCTGACAAATAGATTACACCCTGACACGCAGGCCACACGGGACAAGGTTTCTTTGAGTTTTTGGAAAAATTCTCATACCCAGCCAAGCAGTTATTTATAATACATTATTGCATCAAAGAACGTGATTTAGTTGTCATTACTGATATTTATCTTTCAATTAATAAAAAATATTTGGGCTCATGTTTTAGTATATAGGGTGATGCCTATCTTAGCATTTATGATGTCACAATGTTAGAGTTTATCATAGATGGACTTTAGAAGTCTAAATTGCACCACTTTGCCTCACTGACCATGTCATTAGCTATAATGGTTTGTAGAATATGGCCCCAGACTTTCACTCTGTGGAGTCTAACAATAAATATAATACAGCAATCATAGTTCTAAAAAGTTGCGGAGCTGGCTATACATATAGTGAATCTTAATATTCTCAGCCTAAATATGCCTCAAAAAATGTATACAAATTCAGTAACATACATTTCTTTCCTAAATGCCATTTTGTGTATTTCCTTTATTTGTGGGAAGTGCAATGCTTCATGTCTGCATTGTTGACCAGTAAGCACAAAGTACAAGGCTTGTAACAGACTGAGAGAACACAATGAGGTGGAGGTGTGTGAGTGCTGGATGAGATGGCTCAAGTAGTAAGGGATTGATAAACAGGCTTTGAACTGACGCAAGTGACTCACAAATTGCATGACTTGAGCAGGCTGACAAAGACTGACTGAACTACAAAGCGTTTTAGAGAGTTTGAGGGCACGTTTTTCTAGAATAACTTTGTAAGGAACACGCATATTATGAAATTTTGCCACAGTGTACTTGACACCCTCCCCAAATATCCAAATGTGTCAAGAATCGTCAACACTATATAATAATGGCACTTCTCCCTATAAAAACAGGAGAAAGTCACAAAGAAACGGACAAGTGGTGAGAAATGGTGACGTAGTAATATCTGTGACATAGTAACATGCTCCACCCACATAGTCCCTCCCCCTGCTCCTACTCTCCCTCTCTTCCATCCCCTCTCCCATCCCTTTCGCTCTCCTCTCCTCTCCTCTCCTCTCTCTCTCTCTCTCTCTCTCTCTCTCTCTCTCTCTCTCTCTCTCTCTCTCTCTCTCTCTCTCTCTCTCACCATTTCTCACCACTTGCCCGTTTCTTCGTGAGGGATAAGTGACTTTCTCCTATTTTTATAGGGAGAAGTGCCATTATTATATACTGTTTACAATTCATGACACATTGGGATATTAGGGGAGGGTGTCAAATACACTGGCAAAATTTCATAATGATGTGTGTGTTCCTTACAAAGTTATTCTAGAAAAACGTGCCTCATCAAACTCTCTGAAACGCTTAGTAGATAATGGTGATAAACAAAGGTCGTTAAAAACTTTTTTTTAAATTTCATAAAGCAAGATAATTCATGTCAAATTTCGTAAACCATTCTTATTTTAATATGTACCTGAAATTAAATGACGATGCACACCAAGGTTTGGTCATGATATCTATGAATAAGATGATACATAATCCTATGGTTGAAACTGTGTGCATTACCACCTACACCTTTCACAAATAAGATATTTTAAATGAATTATGCTGGGAACCTTTATCCTCACCACACACTGTCTTGCACTTGCCACTATCATTTCTGCAAGTGTGTGTGATGCTGGACATCCAAAAGCCTACAAGAAAAAGAAAAACAGTTAAAAAGTGCTTCAGAAGGAGGCTGAAGTGTACAGGAGGAAACTTATGAGATGGAAGCGATTCAAGATAGGAAACAAACTAAAATCTTACGCTGGACTTAATACCTCCATTAGAGCAAGGGAAGTCCTTTGTGATGCAGTGGTGTCAACTTGTTCAAGGCTAGATAGGGAGAGAGAAACATTTGTATGGAGAATCTAAGTTCAGACAAGGAGGGAGAAGGATTGGCAGGAGAAAGTTAAAGGCAGGGCAGGGAAATCACTTACAAACTCTGTAGGTTTTTTCTCTTCTTGCAACCTTTTCAGCTTTGCATCACTTGGCAGCTCCATTGCTTTTCATTGTCCTCCTCAGCCTGTAGGAGAGACAGAGCAGAGCATAACACAGAAGCAACAAGTCTAATAACACCTAATCTCTCCAGTGTATTTCCCAGGTCACTATCTCCACAATCCTTTCCCTTCCTTTCTTGCTACCAACAGAGTGAAGATCCCTCCATCAACTTCCTCTTGTCTAGTCTGCCACTTTAGTTCACCTAGGATCCCTACTATTGCCTCTATAGGTATCTTCGTTGCTCACATCAACACTCCTCGATATAGTGTTCTTTTGTCTCTTGCCTACACGAGTCACAGATATTGTCCTGCTCATCCCTAACCCTGGCTTTAATATCAAGCATTCCCATCCTTGCTTTAATTGACAATCAATTCCCCCAGTCTCCTAAATGCCAGTGAGGTGCTTCCAGTCTCTCTTTCCTCCTACAGCACTAAAGTCTGATCTTGCTCTCCATTCCTGTCACTCTCTTCGATCTTCTTCCTTACCACCTTTTTGTCTACCCTCTGCCATTCTTCTTTTACAAACTCTACTGTTCCATTTCTTCTTCTCCAAGATGAGTTTTCTTCTTCACTGAGTATCTTTTTAACTCACTCACATCTTTGATAAGTCCCTCTCTTAAATAATTTGTTTCCCTTCCACTTCTTTCCCTGAATGTACTCTACCCCATCTCATCTCTGACTGCCTCTATGACTATACTATGAGGGACCCCTAAACTCCACCTGCCTATGATGTTCTGTGATCTTTTTGCTTATCATCCTCTTTCCCAGTCATCCCATTATTCATTTTCCTTTGTTTTTTTTCCTAATCTTTATTCCTATCTTTATTCATTTACTATTTTTGGCACACTTCCTAATGAGGCAATGGCTTCCTCCTGTCCTGTTACATTCTATCACCTTACACTTCCTGTCATTGTATTTAATGTTACACTCCATTCCATACTCCTTTGCTATTCCCAGTAACTCCTCCATATTCTCTTTCTTCTCAGCAATGAACACTAAGTCATCTGCATATGCTGGGCTGCTTAATCCCCAACCTCCAATCCTTCCTTTTCTCTGATTTCCTAATCCTTGCTAGCAATTCTCCTATGTTTATGTTAGTTATTATTTTCTCTGATTTCCTAATCCTTGCTAACAATTCTCCTATGTTTATGTTAGTTATTATAGTTTTTTTTTTTTTTATAATAGATTAAATATCACAACCATACCAACTCCAGTAATAAAAGTACATAAAGTTGTAATATGGGACCAAAATTATTTTCTTTAATTTTCATTCTCATGCTCCTCCTCTTACCTCCCCCTCCCACTATCTTCTAATCTTCCTCCTACACATTCAGCCAAGAAAACACCAAACACCAGAAGAATTCCTGAAAATTAAGTGAAATATAGAAAAGACAAGGGAAGGAAGTAGGGATGACCTTATACTTACAGGGGGCTGGCTGGCTTGGCAGGGCTCACTGAGGCAGGCTGAGTCAGGTCAAGGCAGAGTGATATGGGACACCACAGATAACGTGGTGAGGTGCTGTGGTGATGATAATGCACACTCCTACCCATGTGTGTGTGTGTGTGTGTGTGTGTCCAATCAGGAACAAATGACAAAGCTATACTTATAAATGATTAGTGTTTAACCCTTTGACTTCCACTTGATCCACCTCTCCCTAATTACTGATCACCGAGATGTCTTTACTTGTAGTCACTTCCTATCATATAACTGGGAAGGGAGAGCCTCAGCTAACTCATATATGGTAACAAAATTGTTAATTCATGAATTTTGATGTTTCTTAATGTTCTCTACGGGTTAATTAACTGACATTTTGTCTTGGAGCTTAGGGCGAGTTAGGACTGGAATGTGTTTATTGTGTGTTCACCGTTTTCATATCCTGAAAAAGAAACAATAACACGGCACCACAGAAGCAGAAGTCAGCTTACCTGTCCTCAACACAGGAAGAATCCCTCCCCCGTCTCTTTCTCTCAGCAATAATAGGACCTTTGTTGGCCCTCTCCTCTAAGAAATACTTATTCACGTCGTAAACAAGTCCTTTCTCTCGGCTGTGAAGAACACGGGAGCACGTGGATGTTGCTTCCATCGCAGGTGAAGGTCATGGGGAGAGTGACCCCAAGGCAGCTGACCAGACCTCTCTCTGACTACTGATAAGCACCCCACAGAAGGGAACTGAGATGAGTGTTTAAGATAAACTTTGACAAATATAGTGATTCTTCAGAGGGTGGAGGCTGTTAAAGTTACAATAGCAATAACAGCCAAGTAATCTGTTACAAAAACTGCACATCACTTGTCCAGCACTGATGATGTGGCCTCAGTGGAGAGGCAGTGTAATGCAATGTTATGGATGTGAATAAAAGTTTGTGGTTGAACAAAGACCAATCATATATCTTCCTCTTACAGAACTAACAGCATTTTAACCTTACATAGATAATACATACTCCTAACCTTCAAATACCTTTAAGGATACAAAATAGAAAGATTGAATTGTCTACATATTAATATTGGCTGATCACCCAAACAACAGTACTTAAAATAGAAAGCTTGCATTAAAAGAACAGAGTAAAAGTTGTAGATGTTCTGAAACAACCTCTAGTGGACAGCAGAAATACCCTGGCTTGGACAGAGAAGAAATGTTCCAAGGCTTTCAAACAAGTCTGTTGTACACACTTCTACACCAAACCAATGCTACTGATAATACTTCATGACCAAGAAAGATAAATTTAGCATGTTTTAAATCTTATCTTTTCCCCCCACACCCCCAAGACCACAACTGAGTACAAACAGCTACATGCAGCTTCCATGACAATACTACATCTTTGCTGTAATGGAGAGTGACCTTTGAACATGCAGGATTCCCAAAATAGGTCAATAAGGCAAGGTCAGACACTGGATAGCTGATTAACAAAACCTGAGCTTAACTGACTTATCTCCGAACTAGAGATTTAAATGTAATGCCTTGTACTAAATATGCCATAAAGTATACACTGTTCATTCCATCATCTGAGAACCCACATATTTCTGAATAATTTTTAACAAAGTTACTCGAGTTAAAGATATATTTAAGTCCATTAGAACAAGGCATCAGATGCATGTCTAGTCCACTCCAACACTTCCCTCTGCTGTGCAGCCACAGAACAATTCACTTCTATCACTGTGTTCAGTGCCATCACACAAACCCAACAGCCACTTGACAACCAATATCAATGACTTGTTCCAATAGTTCAGTATCCAATTATGATAAAAATTAAATGCATGAAGTTAATACTTTGTTACAACATATAAATGACACACGAGAGTAACAAGAGTAAGACGTCCATCTCTCACAAGAGATCAGACTCATGATGAGCAGGTGTGAGTCCAGGCTGGTGCCCACACCAGCTCCAAGACACAGCATCAAATGGTGCTGTGGTGATCACCAAGCTTAACTCTATCTCAGATAAGTTATTACAGGTGAACTAAAGCTATCCAGGAAGGTGCAGGCATTAAAGAATTCCTAAACCAGCCTAAATAAACAGCTATAAATAGGATCCAACACTGTAAACTACTGCAGCCTAGTGATTGTAATGTTTATACTCTGCAGCCTTGCATCTGCTGGGCAGCACTGGAATTCCCAGCCTAGAGACTAAAGCCTCACTCCCTAACCACCATGGCAGCCGACCTGCACCTGGTGATTGGGACAGCCCAAGACACGGCAAGGACTGACACATGCCTGGCAAGTCGGAACGGTTAATTCGGTGAGCCAGGCAGTGACCACCACCTCTGTGAATACTTCATCACTTAAAGACTAGGGTACATACAATATATGACTCAGGCAAGAAAATCATGTTTAGCTCTCCAACACAAGAAAAACTATAATGGTACAATTTTGTTATAAAGAAAAAATTTGCACATGGAGGCAAGTAATTTTAACAAGTAGGCAATAAAAGTAACGAGATGAGAACAGCATTTACCAGGTTGGGGGTAGAGGAGTATCTTTCTGACGAGTTAGCAAAGGAACTGCAACCTACCAACACCTGAGCACGGGGACATGAAGGAGGGGCACTCTGAGATGGCTGCGACTCCGCCTCACAACAATGATGAAAAGTCACACGAACTATTTTATCGGTTGGTGCATAATGACTCACTGCCTAAGTTGCATGAGAGGACTGACTTAGGTTGGCTCAACAAAGTATTATGGAAGGTATCACTAGGTTGCAAGGACAAGGAGTGTCTCGGGGCCACACTGTTCCTCGGGGGTCTGGCTACTAACTTGTGATGCAGAGGGAAGGATACATCAGCTGAATGGAAGATTGTGAAGAGTACCATCTAGTCACAGCTTATTGCTAACAATGATTGGCTAAAATAATGATGATTCAGAAGGAGTGGTTCAAACTGGGTGATTCACAAGGTAGTCATTGAGTACGTGACTGATGTGTTGCAAGGGAGTAAACAGATGCTACGTCTAAGATGGTCTCATTTCAGTGGAATACATCAACAAACTAATGTACATGATTGCTGTCTGGTAAGGAGAGAATCAATATAGCATATCAGGCGAGTCCCTATAAGGAATAGGAGTCCAACACCATCCCCCAGACACCAAACAGAACAGAAATTAGGTATGTACTCAATGAGTCAACAGAGCCATTCATGCAAGGTGCCTCAGCAGCAACATGCCTCGCTCCCTACAGTGTTCGCTTTAGTAGTAGGAGTGGCTTAACATTTGGGATCAATGGAACTTTTTCTTGATAGTAGTGTAGCGCCCATATCATAACATGAATCGTAGTATCTGAGTCAAGTGGAAAACCAATCCCTTACCCTCTGTTCTACCTTCTCCCTCTGTGGATCTCACTTACATTAACTAAATTAAATTCAACCTTCCTGCATGAAACTCAATCGCTGAACAATGTTAACTTTTCTTTGGTGGAGCACTGTCTCACAACAGAGGGTGACGGAAGGACCTCCAAAGTTAAAAAACATGATTCAAGGAACATTATAAAAATAATGAGATATTTGAGTGGCAGGGAGAATAAAGAATCATGAGTAAAGAAATATCTAACAGTGGGCAACTCTGTGATCAGGACAATACCACACCACACCATGACAAAGGCAACATGACAAGAGAGGGTGAAGGCCCTGAGGGAAAAATGCAAATTGCAAAAGGGGCTCTGACCGAAGTGCAGAGATACCAGGACTCACGTCTTTGAACATTAGGGATTGGCGGGCTGGGCTGGAGGAACTGCTTGCCACACACATGTACATTTGTCCACCCACACACTCACACTCTCACACACACACACACACACACACACTTGGATGCCCAGTCGAGTCAACTGAAGACTTGTTAGGGACGTTCTTGAGTAACATGAGCAAGTGAGCCCCAGTGTGTGCTTACCCAAGACAGCACGAGTGAGAAAAAACAGTGGGTCCAGTGATCTAATCAGTGAAAACAGAAAATATTCCAAATCCTGAAATAACGAAGGTAAACAAAATTGTCTCACTGTATTCTGGATTAACAAAACTTAAACAAAATAAGGTCGTAATATTTGTGAAAAATAATCTCTAGATCCCACATTGCTTTCTGTAAAATGTAAGGGTGAAAGAAGTTACCATAATTAAGTGTGAACTTTGATCTAAATGAACCCAAGAAGCTATAAATACTAAAGCATAGAATTGTATAGCCCTCCAAAAGCTAAAGAAGATCAATCCTACAGTGCACCCAAAGCTGAAGGTATTGTTACAGTAAAGATCCTACAAGGGACTTCTCTCTGTCAGGCAAGCAGATGACTGGAGGCTGAATGCAACGTAGTATTCCATGTTTTGCCGTCCCTCATGTGGTACCATCTCTACACAGGAGGCAAGTGTTGCGAGATGAACTTTCTGATGTCAGCCATCTCCTGTAAGGGCAACACTAAGTTAGCTTGGACCCACCCATCCATCCCCCTACCACACACACACATTTATGCAATTAACATTTCAAACTGCCATGTTCATGTACCCTTCTCTGATACATTTTGATCAATTGAAGGATGTAACCCACATTCTAAAGTTGGATACACTTGAATAGCAGCACATCAGGACTCTGCTCTTGTAAAAAACGTGAATTACAACAACATATACAAGTCAGTTAACTCACACCATGAAGCCCCGAACACCACCATGGTCCAGCCACACCCCCTCACCTCATCACAGGACGAGTGCATCATTCCCCGGTACGTCTTGAACTCTATGTTGCCAGCAAACTTCTTGATGATCTGGCTGGTAATCTGGCCAAACTTGTAAGGTACTATTGGATCACAATCTCCGTGGCACTGCAGGATGGGGGCACCCGTGTTACCAACGGCAGCCTGGGGACACAAACACGGCTCAAGTAAGAGGAATTCATGGGTAGACACCTAAGGGAGGTTAAGGTAAGCAAGATATGCTCATTAATCTCTTTGTCTTTACAGAAATTTACCAATGATAACCTATAATTCTTTTAACACTTGTCCTGCAGTAATTTAAATAGTTCTGCAGCCTAGAAAAACAACTAACCTACTCAATCAATCTGCTCTTCCTCCCTTGGTGCTGTGACAATACAAACCATTTTTTTTTTTTCTTCTTCTTTTGCAGTGTTTCAAGTGTTAACAAAGACATGACTATCCAGGATCCAGAATAGAAGAGTTAAGCTGGATTGCCTACCAGTGCAGAGTCAAAAATATGAAAGAGACAAGTAAGAAAATAAGTGACATTAGCATCTGCCATGCTGTCTTCTCTCACCTGTGGGAACTCATCCCTAAGAGGCAGCCAGCAGGACAGACCCACCACTCCTGCCAGGCTCTTGGAGTGGGTGAAGGTGGAGTAGAGGGCCAGTGCTCCCCCCTGACTAAAGCCACCCAGCAAGATGCGCTCGTGGGGGATGCCGGCACGCACCTCCTCCTCTATCAGGGTGTGGATGCTGTCTCGGGCACGCTTGATGCCACTGCTGTCCTCTGGCCCATCCACATCCAGGGACTTGAGGTCAAACCTGCAGTGGTGCCACCAATGAGGAGAATGGTGGTGGGTGGTGGTGGTGGTGGTGGTGGTGGTGGTGGTGGTGGTGGTGGTGATGATGATGATGATGATGATTAGTAGTGGTGGTGGTGGTGATAGTGAAGACATCTGAAGCTTGGAAACTGATCAATTAGAATTATAAAACCAGATATTTCTGCATCACTCTGTCAACTTCCAGTCCAATTTAAATCTTATTGCAAAACATTTCAGTGTCCCTGTCAGTATTCAGTCAATGAAGACAGGAAGGGAGTCTGAATCATGAACAAATCCTGATCAAATGAACAAGTGAGGGAATACTTTTCTGGGTGATTCTCTATTTTCTTCTACTTTACTTAAATGTCAAACTACAATTTCCTACTGTTCCCCTTCAGTGAAATGGTCAGTTTAGTACAGGAAATGAGGTCATGATGATGATGATAATGATATTCTGACTTTTGGAGAATCTTGCAGCCTTCCTGTCCACTCCTCTCTCTCTCTCTCTCTCTCTCTCTCTCTCTCTCTCTCTCTCTCTCACTTCCTCCCTTTCCTGCCACACAACAAACACTCACCATGAAGGCATCCTGAAGCCAGCATTCAAGGTCACTGCCATCACTTGACTGAAAAGAATATACCATACACTTTAGTCACATGGGTCACCCCACACATCAACACACACCTTGTCACTAAGTAAGAGGATACTGTATGTAGCTTTTACATATGATGCTAATGACTATCCTGTCCAGATGAAAATAATTGAGTACAAAAGAGACATAGCACCTGGAAATGACATTTCATGTTCACCTTCCTTTCATCACACTCAAACAAGCATAAAGCTGCCTTAGACAGAAGACAAAGAAGACTTCACTGCATATCATTCAACAATGGAAGTAATAATTACAAAAATAATTATCTTTTAATCTGGCAAAGACTTATTATACAACCAATATGATTCCCCCCCCTCTCTCTCTCTCTCTCTCTCTCTCTACATCTTTATTGACATCTGAACAAATCCATTAGTAATTTCAATCATGTCAACATGTCAATCACTAATTACACAGATATACATGTACTTACATGAAATTGCCACCCTCACTCTCATCTTGGCCTACCATCACTAATTGCCACTCACTCTTATCTCCCGGAAACCTGACATTTGATTACCTCCTGCTGTTCCTCTCCATCACTCCACTCCCCTCTCTGGCCACCTAATCTAATATAAAACAAAATGGACTACAAGTAAATACCTGTTGCCACACACACCCTCCATTTACTAGCCACTGCACAAGCCACCTACAACCCTAAAGCCATATTTATTACCATCAACCATTCCAAACATCTATTTAAGCATGTCTCTATTACTTAACAAGCACACGAGATGCTGTTTCCTATATAGACACTTCGAGTAGCTGTTTCCTATATAGACACTTCGAGTAAACTAAAAAGAGGTGGAGGAGGCTAGGAATGTACATCAACTGAACAAGAAACAAGACACTTTGGTATGAAGGCAGGACCATTTAATTGTAGCTCAGGCCTTTACACAGACACTAAATAAATTCACACACACACCTCCACTCTTAGAGCCCCCAAAATAAGGAAATTAATATGAGACAACCCCCGCATTAAATATAACTACCTATGTCAGCTCACTATGCTCAACCATAAATTTGTGTTTTTTAAAGCTCCCTAATGATATAGCATCACCAACTTGATTCTGAGTCTATTCCATTCATCCATCACTATTTAAGAATAAGTTCCTTCTGATCTCCTTTTCAAATCTAAGGTAACTTGACCAATCTTGAACCTGTTATTTCTTGTTCTCTCATGATCACTGATCCTGAAAACCTTGCTCATGTCATCATAGCTGAGTCTGTCATACTTACGCAGTGGGACAGATGAATTTGATGTGAGGGGAGCCGATGGCTGCCATGGCACTGGCCCATCCATGCCTGAAGGAGAGAGAGAGTTGTCAAGACTATATATATATATATATATATATATATATATATATATATATATATATATATATATATATATATATATATATATATATATATATATATATATATATATATATATATATATATATATATATATATATATATATATATATATATATATATATATATATATATATATATATATATATATATATATATATATATATATATATATATATATATATATATATATATATATATATATATATATATATATATATATATATATATATATATATATATATATATATATATATATATATATATATATATATATATATATATATATATATATATATATATATATATATATATACATATTCCTTTTCTTCTGCCACTAAGTATATAAAACACTGGAGTTTACAACACTTGTTTCATGATTACAGTACTGTAAAAACATTGGTAAAAATGTGCACTAACTATACATTATTTCCTCACCACCTGAAATTGTTTAGCTCTCTATCCCACCAAGTTCTGAGATCTGAGCTGTAAAATGACTCTTTAACCTAATGATGCAAACCAAATCTTCCTAAATTAGTAAGCCAAGTTGAGAATGAGAAATACAAATTTCCTGAAGAAAGAAGAGTGAATGTGAGAAGCTAACACATCACTGGTGCCTCTGCCCAGCAGGGTTGATGGGAGGAATGGAAGTGATTTTCTTATCTAAATCAAGTACAGTGCAATGCAGTAAGGCCCAGATACTCAGAATTGGAAATTAGCTCATCCAAAGTTTTAATAATATGGTTTAATTCATAATGCTTGCTTTATCTGATTCAATTGCTGGCAAGTGGTTAGCAGGTAGTATAACCAATCTAACAACAACACACAAGCATAGCAGCAAAGTAACAATATCTTCTGAGACTAGAATAACAAAAAGACTAAAGTTCATTTTCAAGTAATGTGTAAGAATAGAGTGGAAAAACACACACAATGACTCACCCAGTGTCTCCCAGGCCATGGAGGAAGATAACCTGTAAGTGGAAGAGGCAAATTAGTGGTAATGTTAGTGGTACTGAAGACGAGCTACAATGAGGGCTCTGATGGGAAAGTACAGGAAGATATGGCAGGACTTAACGTACACAACAAAGAACTACATAAAATGGGAAAGTACAGGGATTTCTCAAATTATGTGAGGGATACGTTCCTGAAGGGATCACTTAGTGTACAAATCTTATAAAGTGAACATGATTACTGAACTAAACTGTACAGTAGAGCTGGGCAGGAACCAGTTCCGATTCTTGGAGCTGGTTCCGCATGAATACAGATGGTAGATACCCATGAGTTACAAATCACAAACAGTATATAATGCTTAAAATATGTATGTTATCATTGATATTAGTTAAGAATTGCAAATGCCAGTATTTACAGATCAAAAAGTAGAATATAATACAATCATGTATACCGTGCATCTATTTTTCAAAGAAATTACACGAATAATATTAAAAGATTTTGTTCATGCTGGCCATTGGTGAACAGTAAGCACCAATTTAGTGTTTTCAGATTATAATAATTTCTTTGTACTCTGATTGGCAGATATCCTATGACATCATCACATAGGCTATATAAACTGGTGGACACCCATTGACACATCATAGGAGATGCCAAGCTAAGGGGGGACCTGTGACCATCATTCTCATGATTAAACAAAACCTAATCTGCCCACACACACATAATTACTTATTTGCTTATTGTGCCATAATTCTCCTTTCAAATCATAACAATATTTTCCAGGTATCAAGTATTTTTCTAGAACAGGGAGTTAAAGGTACATATATTGATTATATCTAAATTTGTGGTATTAGAAATACAATTTATCAATTTTGAATCTAGTAAAAAAATGGCATCGAAGCAAAATAGAAGAGATCCAGTGTGGAATAACATGGAACAAACATGGTATATTATTAAAGGAATCCTGTGTGAGATACAGGTAAATATCAGCTAAACTGCGCATCCATTCACATTCAGAGTCCATCACTGATCACAAGTCTCTTGGGATTGGGAGTCAATACTATGTATTCTATAACCATCCTAGCTAGTATTCTAGGTGAATCCCAGAACACTACACCCTGCCCTGGTCACTGTCAAGCAATGCACAGGCAGTTTAGAGACTGGTATTCACTAGCTGCGGTCTATCGATTCCAACTGTTCCATCTGCCCAAGAAACCAGTTCTTTGGATAGAGTTTTCAGTTCCTACCCACCACTAGTAACAATGAGCTTGAAGCACTGTACAAAGGGACAGTGTGTCAGCAGTGCACATGGGAACACCTGGTGACACTTGGTGGCCACATCACAGAATTAAAACCAGCCACAGAACTTGATTTCCTTGACATCGTGTTATTCTAAATAATCTGTGTAGCTAATATGAAAAGTGACTAGATTTTTTACCTCACGGTATTCCAACATTGCATGTACTAAACATGCATAAATCAAGAAATCCATAATAAAGAAGAAAAAGAATTAAAGAGTGAATAAATGTGATGTGAACTAAGAAACAGATAAGAAATAAAGCAGAAAGTGGCTACATAAGGTGGAGAGAAGAAGAAAGAAGGAAAAAGGAGCTAAATGAGAGAAAAACCACTGTCAACAATAATATTCCTCATCAAACATTAAGATTTGAAAGATTCTTAAACCATATTTATTCCAATGTCAAGAAACAGCACAGTGTTATAATGAACAGACTAAGATACTCTAAACACTATCAAGAATGCAGCAAAGTACTATGAAAGGTAAATCACCACAGCCAGACAACACAATGGCTTTGTATTGTAGTGTCTCCATGTGGGTCATGAATGTCAACTCCAGCCAGAGAGGGAATGTTCTGCTCCTAAATTTTCATGGTTGTTGATCTGACATCTGACTGGTGATATTCACTTGATCAGGTTCTCAGTGAATGCATGTATCCATCACCTGCTAGCTTATGAAAATTACTTGTGTAATATTCACTGTTAAGCAATCACATTGGCAAATCTGATTGAACACAACTGCTGAAATTCCAGTATTGCCACATCTGATCTCAGGAAAACTGACTGACGTGAAAAATATGTATTGACTTCCTAACTTGCATATCAATAGTATGGTGAACCTGGAAACCACTTGTATTTATTCTTACCCTCAGCTCTCCACTGATTTTTCACATTCTCAGGCTCACAATGACCTTTCTACAGATAACACATTAGCCTTACAGTTTCTAATTACATTATTCATTTACTAGCTTTGCATCCACACCCACACTGCCAGGACAACTTGAGCAGCCTGAGGAAGAGTGAGCAGTCCTGCAAGGTCACAAGGCGAGAGTGGGACATGCAACACAAAGCAGCTGATCAAATGGCCACAGTAAATATGGGTATTTGAACATGAGCATGACCACCACCACCACCATACTCAAGGCCAGAAAGGGATCAAGAGTGTACACATTCACAAGTCATCATCATGCACATCTAAGCACAATCCAGAATGACTGTAAAGATAAGCTCATGATAAGATGCTTTACAACAAACCTTTGCCAATCATCTCTGTGAGGCAGAGGGCCAGTCCCCTTCCTGGCCACATGCCAACTGTCACTTCATTCGTTGCTGGCCATGACACGATCAACGGCAAGATGCAAGTTGATAATCTCCTATGTTCATTCTGACACATAATACTGCTCACTCACATATCTACATTCCTAACTGGCACATTAATCTTCTAATTGCCACACTATCTCCACTGCATGTCCTCTCTCTCCTGTCAGAGACACACATGTTTTTCCTAATTATCAGGTACCCAACAGTCAACTCGGTCTCCGAACTGCCACATATATTCTCTTAACTCTAGTAACACATCCACTCTCTAGCATAGTCTCTTAACTTCTACCTAGTCTCCTAACAACCACATCCTCTGATGAACCCACTGTCCTAACTAACAGTGACATACAATCTCCTAGTAGGTAAAATAGCTGAGCATTTCTAAACTAACTAAATATCATATATAATCTAACAATACTGAGCTAACTGGATTAACTGATGAATCCATTGTCCTAAATAACTGACATAATATGGATAGGTAATACTGTATAGGTAAAATAGCACTGCATATTTCTAAATTAACTAAACTCCATGTATATAGTCTAACAATTCAGAGCAAAGCGAATTAACCTTATCCCTGGGGCAGTGTGGTGGCCTTGATCATGAGCAATCATTTTAGTGGCCTGGACAGCTGCACCAATGCAAGGAGGCCTCCATCCAACCCTCAACACACATGATTGTGGCATCAAATTTGCCAAAGGTAAGGAATATTAGGTTACAAGTACTTAGCAGGAATAGTCTTAAGAAGGACACATCCAGTTACTTATGAAATTATAAATAAAAGAATGAGAAAATTCAGATTGTCAGAATACACAGAAAAAATTAAATACAAATCCACACCTAACCTAACACAAAAGAAAATTGTGACTTCCATGTAACATAATTATGATACAGCACTACTAGGGGAGAGGCCACAAGCTTAACTAAATTCTGCAAGATTACAAAAGCAAATTTCCATTAAACTGCATCCACAATACAATTACCTATACAAGAAAAAATGGGAAAGATTGGGATTAATTAGAAAATACAATGAAATCTAGTAAAAAATATTGTACCTAATCTTCGTTTTTTAATCACTGGGATGTATCTAACCGGAAACCAAGCCAGTCATGAAGAAACACACTCCCAGTAAAATGACAGCCATGCCCTCACCACCACCGCCCTGACCTCGCCGGGCTCGGGTCAGGAAGGGGGCGGCACAAGTGACCTCTTTTCACCTTTCCCTCACTCCTGGCCACACCACTTTAGATCATGAAAAATAAATGCACTCCACCACCCAGGCCGTGACCCTCGTGCTGCAGGCCAGGGGGCGTGGGCAGGGCAGCACCCCTGCCCCTCCCTGCCCTCAGGTCACCGGCGGGAGGAGTGAGTGATAAATAGCAATAAAAAAAAAAAAAAGGTTTGCCGGGACTTACAGTAGCTGTATGTTTAGCAGTCGCGTTCACCACCACAGGAGCCGCCATTCTGGAGGAGCGGCCGCCCATACACCGCCCACACCTCTCCCTGGCCCGCCCTCGCCTCCCACGCCCGCTGAATGCCTCAAAAGTGAGTAAATGACATGAAATCAGGAGCGGGAGGACGAACGCCGAGCCTGTACCGCCGCGTCCGAGTCTGCGCTGAGTACCTGCGCACCACTTGTACACTTCCCGCTAATTGTGCTCCCGGGACCTTTATTGCCACTCTCGCCGTGCTGCATTGTCACGGAAAGACCAGGAGGCGAAGGAATGTATAACATGCATATTAGGACATGACTGTGACAACTCTGCAAGTAAAACATAGGAATTGAGGAAAATTTTGTTATCATGGTATCTGGCATCTGTCTGGCCACCAAGGAAACTACTAGCACTACTATTATAGTTTATAGATAATACATTTAAGCTTCTTTTACTGAGGGACGTGGATTTGATGAATCGCAATATATCTTTCAAGAAATCACAACCGTAATATTATGAATAAAACAAAGGAATCAAGGAAATGTATTGCTATTATACTCTCCGGCACCTCTTGTCATAACCATCTGACTATCAAGGACAGAATTTTGATACTTTCGTCTGAGCTTATGTTACTGAAAGAAAGGAACAAAAAAGACTACGAAACATCCATCAAGAAGTAAGTACAAGAATCCTGCGAAGGATGCACTTAAATCAAGGCTATATCTTATTGTTATACGGTCTCTGCACGCACAATCCCACCACCATTAGGAAAGAAACTATTTTAGTCAGTCAGCGATACTCATGAACTTTTCTTACTGAAGGACAAGAATGTAAAGGACTACAACATCCGTACTGATAATCAACTGTAAGAATCCTACAAACAAAGTAACAAATCAAAGGGATATTTCATTATGGTCTGCAGCACCTTGATCTAGCCAACAAGGAGAGTATACCTTATACCTAATTATAGTCATTTTATTAGTTATTGTCATGACAAGAGGCTGAAAGCAAGGTGCACTCTCTTCCGAGCTTGAGTAAATAATGAATATTTAAGGACTATAATATGGGACCGCATGGATTCCTTCTCACTTAGCTATAAAGGATAATGTCAATTGGTTAGTGTTAAACTGGGAAACACTTTTGTTGTGCTTACATGCAAACGACGAGGAAATAAACATAATAGATGAAGCTACAACAATTATGTAATGAAAATAGATAGGATATCAAAAGAGGAGAGGAGAGAAATATAAGTAACACGTACGCAATACCCTCAACACTTAATCCAATTAATAATACACTTCCTTGGTCAATTCCTTATAGTACAGGCAGAGAATTAAGACACTAAATTTGTAATAGTGAAATGAAATTAAAGAACGCCAAATAGCAATATCCGCGTAAAGAAAGGTGAAACGATAGATGAATATATATATATATATATATATATATATATATATATATATATATATATATATATATATATATATATATATATATTGATTTCTTGTTAAAAAGGCTTGAAAATATCATCATACCATATACTTAGGTAGTTGGTGAACGAGAAAATGTACTATATCATAAGCTCAATGATTATGATGTAATATCATTCTCAGAACATTTACTTATTCTCCAACAAGTACCCAGAATTAAGTCATGGAGATATGTTAATGGTACTCACGGGATGTAAGTATACCTTTTATTAGGAGGAGAAAAAAAAATACATGCTAAGCCTATTAATAATATTAATAACTGTCCCTGATAAGACCCAGTGCTGCTTCAAAATACGGGTCAAGGCTGTTCATTATGGTGCAAGCGCGTAGCATGAGAAAAATAACAACAATACAGCACTCCAATCATTACCACTCTCCCATTCACTTTGACAGACTCAGAAATGCTGCAGTGTTGAGTGTTGAATGGAGACTAATCGTGGGGCTCTATGAAAAAAAAAAAAAAAGTATTATACGGAGGTCCGCCTTATAAGCTGACAGTCAAAGACAGAATGAAAAAGTACAACAAAGAGTTTCCCAATACCTCCACATGGCATCAGACGGAACCAGGACAAGGTAATATTGGAAATCATTAATAATAAACAAAGCAATTAATGTGTTCGGTTCTTGGCAACGACTTAGTATTGGTTTTAGTGTAAAATATCCTGCCATACGCCATCCTTCCTCTGACTTCACCATGCCTCAGTACATCAATTCACTATATCAGGGGTATTATTGATTCAACATGAGTCTATCACACGTTTTATTATAATGATCGGAGATATAATGATACAGATCGAAGTGTCATATGTATACACAGCAGCTTACTAAGATCATTGTTTGTCATACATTCATATTGATAATTAACATATTTTTTTTTTTAGTAATATGGAGAGAGGGGGAGGGAAGTATTCTAAATTCATGGTAGGTACTCACATTGTAAGGACCTACTCCATTATATTGTTAAAATTATAAGTATTATTTTTTTTTGTGTACTGTTTCATACCTTAAAACGCAAGAAAGTCATTCGTGTTAGTGTTATTGATTGACTGATCCCTAATATCAGAGTGAGTGAACAAAATTAATAACCAGCGTGTCGTTTAGAGATCCAGTGACATGTGAATGCAGAAAACTAGCTACTTTCATGGGTGACTATTGCATTATGTTCGACGTTAAAAGTGCAGATAAGATATGATAAATATGATTCACTCGAGAATGTGAGAGACAATGGAAATATATGAATAAAGCCTATAGACATTGCATTTCATTAAACATATGAAAGGGACATCAAGAAAATCGGAAAAAAAGACTAATTACCAAAATAAAGAAGACGAAAAAAAATATACAAAGAAGATGGGGATATATGATAAAAAAAAATGGTGATCTAAAAGAGAGAGAGAGAGAGAGAGAGAGAGAGAGAGAGAGAGAGAGAGAGAGAGAGAGAGAGAGAGAGAGATGAAACAACCAAAAACTATCAAATATTTATGTAAACTCTGGGAGGCGAAGAAAAGGAAAATAAAACAATAAAAAAAAACTAGAAGAAGAAGAAGACAAGATAAAAAGAAACGATGAAACAAACCTTGGAAGAAAAAAAAAATGTGAGGAAGAGGAGAAGGAAGAGGAAGAGGAAGAAGAGGAAGAGGAGGAGGAGGAGGGCGAGTAGGTTGTATGTGTTTGGAATTACTAGAAGGGTCTGCGGGGAGGGGGGACGGGCAGCAACGGACCCCCTCGACTCTTCCATTCTAGATAAGAACCGAAGTACAACCTGGAAAGTAAATAAATAGATGATAAATTCTACTCTGCATCTAGCCACGCCTACACACGCCCCCTCATCTACTAACCCCATTCTTTCTCTTTTATTTCTCCATGACAAACTACGTATACTCTTCCTCACCCCTCTTCACGCCTCTGTTATACCCTGTCACACCTCCCCATACCACTAACCCTGTAGCTTGATTTATCACCTCTGTTTCTCTGCCTTCCTGTCACACCTATCTATATCTATTACCATGCATTCAATTCTTACCTCTGTTTCTGTGTTCCCCTGCCACGCCCTTCCATATTCTTCACCTATACCTTCAATTTTCATCACTGTTTCCATGCTACCCTGCCAACTGAGTCGTACCTATTACCCTACACTCAATTTTTACTCTCGTTTCCCTGATACTCTGCCACACTTACCCATATCCTTCACTCTATACCCTCAATTTTCATCTCTGTTTCCCTGCCTTCCTGCTAACTTACCCATATACATACTCTACACTGAATTCTCACCACATGCTACCCTGCTACCCTGCCAGGCTTACCTATACATGTCCTACACCCAATTTTCATCTCTTTCACAACCCTGCTACCCTGCCACGCTTACCTATACATGCCCTACACCCAATTTTCATCCCTTTCACAACCCTGCTACCCTGCCACGCCTTCTAAAATCTTTTACATACCAATTTTCATTAATGCATCCCTACCTCCAGTCACACCTACCCCTGCTTCTCTGCTTCTCTACCTCCAAATCACGCCTATAGCCACGCCTCCTCGCACTCACCTGACGTCGCAGTACCCATAAGGCTCCAGCAGGTCCCAAGCCACGCGTATCCTCCTGCCAGACCTGCATGTCAGCACCACGTTCTTGTCCTCCGGGAGTGGCTTAGGAAATCCATACCGCTCCATGAAGGCGTTCTCACTCAGTCCCACAGCCTCCTCGATCTCCGGCACTGTGGAAGGGAGGTGTGAGTGGGGAAGGGCTGCTGGTGGGCTTAATCCCTTCACTACTGGGGCGCATTTTTTACTATGAGTTTTGGATATGATTAGACGATTTTATTTACATTAGAAAGGGTTTATGGGGGCTCAGAAGGTTAATGGTTCACAGTTTTCACTATTTTAATCCCCACATAAGTTTCTGAAGCTGTATAAAATCGCCATATAGTAAGCAGAATGAATATGAAGACGCGTCATGATATTGAAGAAGTTAAGCTTGATAAATTCAGGCTTAGGAAAGAAATAGGAAGGAGCTGGTTCTCTAAGTGATTGATGGATGGAAAAGAACTCAGTAATTATGTTGTTAGTGCTGATTGAATAGAGAGCTTTAAAAGAAGATTAGGCAAATTTATAGATGGGGGATGATAGATAGAATCAAGTAGTTTTGTTCATACAGGGACTGCCACGTGTAAGCCTGACAGTCTATTGCAGCTTCCCTTATTTTTTCACGTTCTTATTTTCCTACTAGGTGAAAGAAGGAGAAAAGAGAGAAATGAGGTTGTAAAAGATGAGGAGGAGATGACGGGATGTGAGGGATGGGGAAGAAAATGTGGAAGGATGAGAGTGATGTGAGAGGGAATAAGGTGTGCGAGGGGATAAAAGAAGAAAAATAGAGGGGAATGAGAGGAAAACAGGCTGTAAAAGATGAGAAGGAAAGGGAGATGATGGGATGTGTGGGATGGAGGAAAAGAAATGTGGAGGATGAGAGTAATATGACAGGATATAAGGTGTGCGTGGGGGTGTAAGAAGGAAAACATGGAGGGAATGAGAGGGAGATAGGCTGTGGAGGATGAAAAGAAAGTGGAGAGGATGGGAAGTGAGAGATGGGGGGAAGAGAAATGTGGAGGATGAGAGTGATGTAACAGGGAATAAGGTGTGCGATAGGATGAAAGAAGGAAAACAGGTGGGGGGATGAGAGGGAGATATACTATGGAGGATGAAAGGAAAGGGGAGATGAAGGGATGTGAGAGATGGGAGGAAGAGAAATGTGGAGGATGAGTGTCGTGAGAGGGTGTAAGATGTGAGTGCTGGGGAAGGCTGCTGTGGTGAACGTACGAGGTGAAAGAGGGAGAACAGAGGGAAATATAAGATGTGCTGTGGAGACTGAGAGGAAAGGCAGAATTTATCTTATGTAAGAGGGAAATTTGGCCAAGAGCAACAAAAAAACGATTAAACAAAAAGGCCCACTTATATGCAAGTCCCAGAGAGAGAGAGAGAGAGAGAGAGAGAGAGAGAGAGAGAGAGAGATCCTGTGTGTGTGTGTGTGTGTGTGTGTGTGTGTGTGTGTGTGTGTGTGTGTGTGTGTGTAGCAAAAAGGATGGGATAAATATCTTGATGGTGGAATGTGAGAGATAGAGCACGAGAAATGTGGAGGGATGAGAGAGAAAAGAAGATGTGACATGTGAGTGAAGGAGAGGGAATGAAGGGTGAGAGAAGGAGATGCAACGAGGAGGAATGAAAAGGATGTGAGAAAGATGGAAAGAGAAAGGGATGGGAGTGTGGGAGAGGTAATGTGAGAGGATGAGAGGACGGAAGAATGTGTAAGGAAGGAGAGGGAAGAATGTAAACTGAGGAAAGAATGGAGGAAGAAGAAAAGGGTGTATGAGGGAGAAGAAAGAAGGGAAATGTGAGAGAAGGGAAAGGAATGAGAGATGAAAACAACAGGAATAAAAGATAACAGGCGTAAAATTTCTTCTTCTCTTCAAAAACCAACAAGAGAAATAAATAAACAAATATAAAATGAAATAAATCGATAGACAGATACAAAATACACGAATAAATAAAAAAAATATTGGTATTGGGACGGGAGAGAGAGAGAGAGAGAGAGAGAGAGAGAGAGAGAGAGAGAGAGAGAGAGAGAGAGAGAGAGAAATTAATGATGAAAATGTACGCAAATAATGTTTAAAAATGAGAGAACAATCATAATACGTTTTCTTTATTTTCTTTCTTTATTTGTTAATTTATTTCTCTGCGTGTTTTTGTTCAGAATTGTTTGTTTTATTTGGACGAGGCTGTGCTATGTTGCTTTCTTTCTTTATTCTTTTTCTCCTTCCTTCCTTGTTTCCTTCCTTCCTTCCTTCCTTCCTTCCTTCCTATCTTCCTTCCTTTCTTTGCGGTTGTATTATCATCTTTTCTCTCTCCCTTTCTCTCCATTCATTCCGCCTTTCCTTCCCTCCTTTCTTTATATATAGTTCCGTTTCTTTCTTCCTTCCTTCTTTCATCTCTTTCTTCCTTTTTTGTAGTGTTGTAGTTTATTTCTTAATTATTTTCTTCCTTGCTTTCTCATCTTCTTCATTTCTGTTAGAGTCGCGTTTTTTTTTATTTTTATTATTCACTCTCAATTTTCCTTCCTTCCTTCCTTCCCTCCTTCCTTCCTTTCTTACTTCTTTCCTTTGTCAAGCGAACATTAATCTTAAAAATAAAGTGAATTTCCACGAAGCCTTTTCTTTCCCCCCCCCTCCTCTCTCTCTCTCTCTCTCTCTCTCTCTCTCTCTCTCTCTCTCTCTCTCTCTCTCTCTCTTCTTAAGCAGTCTGAGAGCAAGCTGAATGAAAGCTACACACACACACACACACACACACACACACACACACACACACAGAGGCGAGGTCATCCTTTAATGTCCCCGTGCTGTATTTAGCTTCCACTGAAAACACACACACACACACACACACACACACACACACACACACACACGTACGCTCATATGCAAGCAAGCGAGCAAGTGTGTGTGTGTCTGTGTGTGTGTGTTGAGATTTGCCGTGTTTTGATGAGAGAGAGAGAGAGAGAGAGAGAGAGAGAGAGAGAGAGAGAGAGAGAGAGAGAGAGAGAGAGACGGTGTCGGCCAATGACCTCCTCCTGGAAGTCCCGAGGTCCCATAGCTCTACTCACCAGCGTGCCTTTACATCAGCAGCGGTGGTGTGGTGGAACGAGCTCATTACAGATGTGGATGTGAGGGGCCTGTCCACACAGCAAATTAAGGTAGCAGCCCATAGGTGGCTGCGTCTACACCCTCCTTAATGTCAATTTTGTACATAATGCTTCGCCTAGGATGTACATAGTATTTTCAGTTATTCATCTAATAATATCTGTTAAAATTAAGTTTAGTTATTACTACATTACAATTTGTTTATAATGTAAGTGTAAGGGCAGTAGCTTTAAGATAGCTCACCTACGGCAAGGATGAGCTTTAGCATAGGCACATTTAACTGTCCCATGTAATATATATAACCACCTGTTTAAATAAAAAAAAAAAAAGAGAGAGAGAGAGAGAGAGAGAGAGAGAGAGAGAGAGAGAGAGAGAGAGAGAGAGAGAGAGAGAGGAAAGGGAGAACTGGAGGCTGGATGGTAAACAGAATGGGAAAAAAATAGATAAACAAGCAAACACACACACACACACACACACACACACACACACACACACACACACACACACACACACACACACACACACACACACACACACACACACACACACACACATCAATAAATAAATAAATAAATAAATGAATAAATAAAAGAATCACAATTACTATTCACATCTGGAACACAAATTCGAATATTTTCATTACTAATCTAACACAAGCACGTTTTTTTCGTTAATGATTCGCACCAACACTAGAATTTAAAGAGGATGAGGAGGAGGAGAAGGAGGAGGAGGAGGAGGAGGAGGAGGAGGAGGAAAAGGAGGAGGAGGAGGAAAGGAGGAAGAAAAGAAGGAGGAGGAGGAGGAGGAGGAGGAGGAGGAGGAGGAGGAGGAGGAGGAAAGGAGGAGGAAAAAGGAGGAGGAGGAGGAGGAGGAGGAGGAGGAGGAGGAGGAGGAGGAGGAGGAGGAGGAGGAGGAGGAGGAGGAATACAAAGGAAAGCCAAACAGCAACAGATCTCTTGGTCCTTTCGAGGAGGAGGAGGAGGAGGAGGAAAGGAGGAGGAAAAAGAGGAAAAGGAGGAGGAGGAGGAGGAGGAGGAGGAGGAGGAGAGAGTACGATACTTTTAGTCAAAGAGAGAGAGAGAGAGAGAGAGAGAGAGAGAGAGAGAGAGAGAGAGAGAGAGAATAATGGAAAAGATGAAGGGAGATAAAGGAGAGAGAGAGAGAGAGAGAGAGAGAGAGAGAGAGAGAGAGAGAGAGAGAGAGAGAGAGAGAGAGAGAGAGAGAGAGAGAGAGAGAGAGAGAGAGAGAGAGAGAGAGAGAGAGAACGGACTGGGAAACTGATAGAAAGAAGAATAAGAATAAGAAACAAATAGAGAGACAAATCTGGAAAAAAGAAAGAAGAGTTGAAACTGGATTAGAAGGAAAAGAGACGTGGAAGGGAAATAAAAGTACAGCAAAGAAAACAACTGAAAAAAAAAGAAAGAAAAAATGAGAACAGGAAGAAGAATAAGAAGTGGAATGGAAGAAGAAAAAAAAGTGATAAACCAGGAAGTGAATAAAATCAGGCTAGAAAAAGACAAAACATGGAAAAGAAGAGAGAGAGAGAGAGAGAGAGAGAGAGAGAGAGAGAGAGAGAGAGAGAGAGAGAGAGAGAGAGATGAAACTGGAAGACAAGTAACATAGCAAAACTGAAAGGAAAAGAATAGGATAGGGCTGGAATAGGAGAAAGGAAGATAGAGAGGTGGTGGGGGGGGGTGAGCGTGGGATGAAGGTGTGTAAGAGGAGGGGAGAGAGCGGGGGAGAGTTTCAAATGCATTCACTCCTTCCCTTTACTTTCAGCTTCCCTACTTTCCTCCACCTTTAAGCGACCCACAAAAGGGAAACAAGACAACAGAGAGAGAGAGAGAGAGAGAGAGAGAGAGAGAGAGAGAGAGAGGGGCAGACAACAAGAATAA
The DNA here is from genome assembly GCF_017591435.1 of Portunus trituberculatus. Classification (NCBI taxonomy): domain Eukaryota; kingdom Metazoa; phylum Arthropoda; class Malacostraca; order Decapoda; family Portunidae; genus Portunus; species Portunus trituberculatus. The sequence continues at coordinate 15,957,292 of NC_059285.1, forward strand.
ATAACACTGCATTGATTTCCTTCCTTAACAAAACACAGACAATGAAATCAATACGAATAACAAACAACAACAACAACAACAAACAATAAGTGAACGGATGACAAGGCGTATTGAAGAGAACTTTTCTCTCTCTCTCTCTCTCTCTCTCTCTCTCTCTCTCTCTCTCTCTCTCTGTATTCTTTAATCAATCCGGTGAAGAGAAAAGAGACACTCGGAAGGCCAGTCTATTTGTCTTCACCTACTGTCCTCCACCGACTCCACACCAACCATTCTCTCTACCCATTCTATGCTTGACACAATGGTGGTGTGCTCTGCCGCCTGGTGCGTTCCTGTGAGCACTATACCTAACACTTGGAAGGAAGGAAGGAAGGAAGGAAGGAAGGAAGGTGATGAGCCGGGTTGTCAAGATTGTGTTTCTCCTCTTGATAATATAGAAAATCTTATTAACCCCTTCAGTGCCATGATGCATTTCTACATTCATTCTGCTTACTATTTGGCGATTCTATACAGCTTCAGAAACTTATGCGGGGGATTAAAATTGTGAAGACTGTGGTGCTTAATCTTTTGACCTCCATAGACCCTTTCTAATGTCAATAAAATGGTCTAATCGTACACAAATCTCAAGGTAAAAATGTGTCCCAGTATTGAACGGGTTAATCTATCACTAGGACCGTAGAAATACCCTTAGAAGACACCAGTGCCACATCAACATAAGTAACAGAGATGCGGCGTAGAGTCATATATAGTGCTATCAATTATCTCTATTATGTATTCTTGTTCTATGTTCTCTCTAAAACCAGCCTTCTTCAGCCTCATTAGAAACTAGTGGAGATGCGGCGTATATAGAAGTCATATAGAGTGCTATCAATTCTCTCTATACGCATTCTTATGTTCTATGTTCTCTCTAAAACCAGCCTTCTTCAGCCTCTCATCACCTACTTTACCTTTAGAATCCCAAGTAGTGGAGATGCGGCGTATATAGAAGTCATGTATATATAGTGCTATCAATTCTCTTTGTTCTTATGTTTCCTCTCTAACCAGCATCCTTTAGCCTCTCATCACTATACTTTAGCCTCTCGTCACCACAACCACGCATCTCCCTCATGACCTTTTCCATCTGCCTCCCACTCGCCCCGTCACTCACGCGGCAAGTTGTAGCTCCAGGGAAGGCGGCCCGTCTCGCGAAGTTCCCAGGGCTGCCTCACGTCTATCAGAAGCACACGGGCCTCCTCCAGCGCCGCCCGCAGCTCGTCGAAGGTGATTCCTGCAGTAAAGAGATGAAACTGAGGTATTTGTAAAGCAGAAGGGATAGAGTGGTAATTGAGGATGAAAGGGATTATTATTGAGGTTTGTGAATGAAGGAAGGTAAATATTTGATTCTTTGTGAAGGAGCATGCAGGGTAGAGAATAAGGTGGTAATTGAGGGTGGAGGGGAAAAATTGAAGTTTATGAACGAAGGGAGGAAAATAATTGTGTTTGTAAAAGAGCAGGGGTAGAGAATGAGGTGGTAATTAAGGGTGGAGGGGGAAATAACTGAGGTTTGTGAACGAGGGGAGGAAAATAATTGTGTTTGTAAAGGAGGGAAGGAACTGAAGGTGGAGAAAAGAATTGAGACGTTTGTGAACGAAGGGAAAGGGAAAGAAATATAGAGGATCGTTGTGAAGGAAGTGGAGAAAGAGGAGAGATTTTAGGGTGCTTTTAATGGAAAGGGAAGAAAATTAAGTGTTTTTGAAGGAAAGTAGGAAAGAATCGAGAAGTTTGTAAACGAAGAGAGGGAAATATAAGTGATCATTGTGAAGGAAATGGAGGAAGAGGAGAGATTTGAAAGTGTTTTGTAAAGTAAAGGAAGGAAAGTTGAGTGTTTTAAAAGGAAAGTAGGAGAGAATCGAGAAGTTTTGTGAACGAAGAGACGGAAATATAAATGATCATTGTGAAGGAAGCGGAGGAAAAGGAGAGATTTGAAAGTGTTTTGTAAAGTAAAGGAAGGAAAGTTGAGTGTTTTTAACCCCTTCAGTACTGGAACGCATTTTTATCATGAATATTTGGTGTGATTAGACGATGTCATTTTTATCAGAAGGGTGTATAGAGGTGAGAAGATTAATGGCCAGAGTCTTCACTATTCTAATCCTTTACGTAAATTTCTGAAGCTGTATAAAATCACTAAAAAATAACCAGAATAGTAACCACAATAAATGTTAAAACGCGTCATGGTACTGAAGGGGTTAAAGGAAGGGAGGAAAGAATCGAGAGGATTTGTAAAGGGAGACTTAAAAATAAAAGCTGTCTGTTCATTCTATTTTACATGAATAATTTGCTTTATCAATACACTTATTTGCACATTTACTCATTCACCTATAACCTATCTAATTATATATATACTTCTATTTATAACTTTTGACTGAATTTACATGTCAATCTTACTGCTCTCTCCCTCTCTCTCTCTCTCTCTCTCTCTCTCTCTCTCTCTCTCTCTCTCTTAACCCATATCATTGACCCACCTCATGTCCGTTTTCTTTTTGCTTGTTAAAGATAAACTATAATTTAACACACACAAAAAAAAACATATAGTGTGATGAAAAGGGAGAGAGAGAGAGAGAGAGAGAGAGAGAGAGAGAGAGAGAGAGAGAGAGAGAGAGAGAGAGAGAGAGAGAGAGAGAGAGAGAGAGGAGGGAGGGAGAGGGAGAAGGAGAGGGAGACAGTGAGGAAGAGAGAGAGAGGGGAGGAAAAGAGCGGGAGAGAGGGAAAATTTTCAGGAAATCAGAAGGGAAACATAAATTTATGAACGGGGGTGAGAGGGAGAAGAGAGGGTGAGAGGGGGATGGGAGAGGATGAGGGGAAGGAATGAGCGTGTGGGGAAGGGATGAGGGGAGGGGGAGAGGGGAGGAAGAGGAGCAATGGCCTGAAGAAAGGGTCAAGGCCGATGTGTGAAGAGGGGAAGGAAGGAGGAGGAGAAGGAAGGGGAGAGAAGAAGGGGAATGTGAGGCGAAGGAAGGGAAGGGAAGTTGATGGTATTGACAAGATATTTATGAAGTAGAGAGAGAGAGAGAGAGAGAGAGAGAGAGAGAGAGAGAGAGAGAGAGAGAGAGAGAGAGAGAGAAAGGTGCGGAAGGTGGAAAGGAAACAAAAGAGAAGCAAAGATAAGAATAAAAGGAAGAAAGAGAGAACGGAAGGTGAGGAAGGAAAAAAAAAGAGAGGAAAGAGAAGGGAGAACAGAGGCAAACAGGAGAGGTGGAGGAAAGGAGGGAGAGGGGAAAGAAAGAAAGGGATGGGGGAAGGAAGGGGGGGAGAAGGGTATGTATAGGACAACAATAATAATAATAGGGAGGAAAAAGGACATTACAGATACACGAATTGATGACAATCTCTCTCTCTCTCTCTCTCTCTCTCTCTCTCTCTCTCTCTCTCTCTCTCTCTCTGACCTTCATCCGTCCCTCTTTCAACTACTACTACTGCTACTACTACTGCTACTACTACTATTACTACTACTAATGATAATAATAATAACAATAACAATAATGATAATAATAACAATAATAATAATACCACTACCACTACCACTACTACTACTACAACTAAGAAGAAGAAGAAGAAGAAGATAATGAAAAATAGAAGAGGAGAAGGAGGAGGAGGAAGAAGATAAAAAGGAAAGGAAACAACAAGCACAGTAAAAAGAGAAAACAACAACAATAACAACAACAACAAAAATAACAACACACCTTTAGGATACTCCACGCCAGGTTCGCGACACGTAGAGGTCTGGTTCTGTGTGGTGGGGTCCTTCTGGCCTGGCTTGGCACTAGACGGCCTCCCTTGCTGTTGGTCCTTTTTGTCGTCACCTCCGCTCGCCTGGCTGGGTCTTGGGCTTGGTCTTGGCTTCGGTCTCGTCTCCTTCTGGCTGGGTCTCGGTCTGGGCGTCGTCTGGTTTTGGGTGGGTCTTGGTCTGGGCAGTTTCTGGGTTGGCTTTGGTCTTGGTCTTGGCGTGGTCTCCTGGGTTGGTTGTGGTCTTCGTGTGGTTTCTTTCTCAGCTGGTTTCGCGGTCTGTGGCTTGGCTGTGGACTGTGTATCTTGGCTTGGTTTGGTCTCCTGGGTCTGTGTCTGATCCTTCTGGCTTGTTTTAGTTTCATTGGGGTCAGTGGTATCCTTCGGTCTTCCTTCAGTCATCTCCTTCTCGGTGTCCTTTCCGCTGGGTGTGGCTTCAGCGGTCATGTCTGCTTCACTGGGCTTCATTTCAGACGTTTCAGCTTCACCCGGCGTGGCTTCAGACGTGGTTTTATGGTCTGGCTTTGGATCTGATTTGGTTGCTTCTGTTTCATCTGGTTTCTGTTCTGCCATCATCTCATCATCGCCTGGCATAGCTTCAGATATGTCACTTTCCCCGTTCGTCATGTCATCTTCGCTCACTTTGGTCGCAGATTCACTCGGAATCATCTCGCCCATATCACCTTCGGGTTGAAAAGTCACTTTACCTTCGCCTGGTTTCTTTTCAGTCATGTCACCTTCATCAAACACGAAGCTCGGGGAATCCATCAAGTCAGTTTCGGTCTGCGGGTTTTCGGGTACACCACTCTGGTCTGGACTGGCTTCAGGCTCGCTGATTTGGTCTGGAAATGATTCCGAAGCTCCAGTTTGGTCTGTGTTGGTCTCAGAGATCTCCGTGCCCTCCTGGTTGGTCTCTGTTAACACAATCAGATCTGGTTCGGTCTGTGCTCCTTCGGTCTCGGCCATTTCGAACTCATTAACGGCATTCTGGTCTTGGTTTGGGAATAAAATGGGTTTTTCTTCCCCCTCTGTCGGCAGGTCTCCTACTTCTTGCGGTCTGGCGGATACCTGCGTGGCTACACAGAGGAACGCCACTACCAACGCCGCCGCCGCAGCAGCAACATCTGTAGAAGAAACGAGACTTTTGTTACGTCTACAAAAATAATGGTGCGTCTCCTTGGTTTATCTCCTGTGTTGTTGTGTTAACTCTTACTGGTAGTAAGTAGTAGAAATGGAGACTGGTAGCAGTGCAGCAGTGTAAGAGTAGTAGATGGCAGCAAGCCTTACCTAGTTGATTAGTACCTGTATCTGTACAGTACCTACGCCAGCAGAGAAAGGAGGAGGAAGGAGAGAAGAGAGTGTTGGGCAAAAGAAAGTTAACAGCAACCGTTCTAATCCCTCAAACTACAGCCCTATAACTTTAATCTCTTGCTTATCTAAAGTTTTGTAATCCATCCTCAACAGGAAGATTCTTAAACATCTGTCACTTCACAATTTTCTATCTGATTGCCATTATGGTTTCCGTTAAGGTCGCTCTACTGGTGATCTGGCTTTCCTTATTGAGTCTTGGTCATCCTCTTTTAGAAATTTCAGTGAAACTTATGCTGTTGCGTTAGACATATCAAAACCTTCCTCAATTGAGGAAGAAGTAATTTTTGTCCCAGGAACAGAGCTAGATGGTTAATAAAAAATGCATAGTTATAACCTAACTCTACTATTATAGCGTTTTTTGTCGTAGATACACGTTTGAAAAAAAATATGTCTACAGGTGGCAGTTTATGTATAAGACAAGCAAACCTGTGTGCACTTATCCACTCTATCCAGAAGCTTAACTAATTTTCAAAAGTTCCCCAATAGTCACACAACTACCATTGGTCTACTGTTTCTATTCACAAACACGTGCACATTCACGGCAGCAACATGCAAAGTACTCTAAATACTCCGGAGCAAAGCTGCCTCACCTTGTTTCATTGATCAGCTAACTCTTGCACACTTTCAGACCAAAGCTATTTTTCATTTACCATCGACGATTTTATATTCAAATCAAAATTTAAACGACGATAGAGAACTTTCGACCTAAAGTTGTTGAGGGCCGTGACGGCCTTGGGCGCCGCACGGGGGAAGGAGGTGGCTGTGGGGTCCGGCCTGGGGCCCAAGGCAGGGAACTGGCTGCAGGTCCTTCTTTTCCTTGGTGGCCTCAAGCTTCACTACTAATCGTCCACTTGCAGCGCCTCACACTAGGCAAGGATCGCCATAAGCAAGAGATCAATGTCTACCACTCACCAGATGGTGCCGTGAGGGGCCCTAAAGGGGTGATAAGGGCTCCTTGCATAGAGTCTGATGGTGAGTGGTGTGTACGGGTCCCTTGCTTATAATGACACCGGGCTGAACAACTCGCCATGAACGAGGGCACGCTGTGCGCCATGAGCCAGGCACTGACAGTACCAGTAGTCCTTTACGTTAGGTTAGGTTAGGTTAGGTTAAAAGGACTCACTTTATGACAGTGTTTGGGTAGTGGTGTGTGGCGGGTCATTGCTCATGGTAACCCGTGTGAGGCATTGCAAAGTTGCATCGTCACTGCTCTCATAACCATGGGACTGGGGTTGACCCTTTCAGGGTGAAAAGTTTTCGTCCCAGTACCTGTGTAGGTAATACTACATTGAATCGTTTCGCCATCGCCATCGCCGCATCGTTAGCCTCGATAAACGGATCGTTATCCTCGACAAACACATCTTTACCGTGGACACTGGAATCGCAACCTGTCGTGGAATCCCATTGTTAACGTGGACTCATTTTCCTTTGCGGCTTCAAGCTCACTGGTTGTCGTCAACTTGCAGCGCCTCACACTAGGCAAGGGGTCGCCTTAAGCAGTCTGCCGTGTCTACCGTCCACCAGATGATGCCGTGAGGGGCCTTTAAGGGGTGATAAGGGCTCCTTGCATAGAGTCTGGTGGTGAGTGGTGTGTACGGGACCTCTGCTTATAATGACACCGTGCTGAACAACTCGCCATGAACGAGGGCACGCTGTGCGCCATGCACCAGGCACTGACAATACCAGTGGTCCTTTACGGGGTGAAAAGGACTCACTGACAGTGTTTGGGGAGTGGTGTGTGGCGGTCATTGCTCATGGCTACCCGTGTGAGGCGCAGTGAGGTGGCAGCGTCACTCTCCTCGCACTCAAGGGTCTGGGGTGAACCCTTACGGGGTGAAAGGGTTCGTCTCAGTACCTGTGTAGGCAAGGGAACTTCAATTGCGTCGCAGTGAGGTGGCAGCGCCACTCTCCTCGCACCTAAGGGTGTGGGGTGGACCCTTACGGGGTGAAAGGGTTCGCCCCAGTACCGGTGTAGGCAAGTGAACTTCAATTGCGGCGCAGGAAGATGGCAGCGTCACTCTACTCGCACCCAAGGGTCTGGGGTGGACCCTTACGGGGTGAAAGGGTTCGTCCCAGTAGCTGTGTAGGCAAGTGGACTTCAAAATTGTGTCGTGAAATCGCATCGTAAGAACTGGAACCGCATCGACATCGTGGAAACCCGCATAGTTACCGTGGAAACAGGAATTACATCTTGATCGTGGAAACTCGCATTATTATAGTGGAAACTGGATTGGCATCTCTATCGTGGAACGGCACCGGCATTTTGGAAACTCGCATCGCTATCAAGGAAACTGAAATGGTATCTTGGAAACTCGGAGTGCTATCGAGGAATCTGGAATCACATCTTATCATACACACTGATATCGTGGAAGCTCTCGTGATCGTCGTTCGTTTCGTTATCTCTGAATTACTTAATTAGTCTTGGTATTATTCTTAGCCTCCGTAATAATAGAGATGCTGGTCACTTTATCTTATCTCTTTTACTGTATTTTTTTTTTTTTCTCAGGGTATAGTTTAGTGTTCTTCAACCTTTTCTAAGTTCGTGCACCTTTTCGATCGGCTTTTCACGGGAATTTATGGGCTAAAGGGGATACTTTTTGGGGTACCTCCTATCTCAAAGCCCATCCGCTAGGAAACCGTTACCCCGAGTGAGGAAGCTCAACCTACACTCGGACCGTGGACAGGATTCGAACCCGTGCGCTTGGAGACCCCTCGGATCCCAAAGCACGCATGGAATGAGTAGAGCAATATTTGTTCGGTTTTCTTTATGAGAAAAAAAAAAAATTAGCGGCCGAAACAGAAATAGTCCGAGGGTGCTGTAGTGTTTTCATCACCGTGTTCCTAAGCTCTGTCTTGCCATAGCCTGAACATGGTATTCAGTTCAGTTCAGTTGATAGGCGGAAGTGTAGTCTGGATATGGGCACTTCCTGATGTGTTTTGCTTTGGTTTTTGTCTGGGTCTGTAGTTGTAATTAATTATTATTTAACCTTTTTACTTTATGTTCTCTTATTTTCCAAAAATTATATATTATTTCTTTATTTTCCTCTATATTAGATTTTTTAAAAAGTAATTTTCCAATGAAGTGTTCTTCATTTTCTGGGTAAGGACACTGCAAATTGGGGTGTTTGGATCTTTCATTGGTGTAGGCTGGGCAATGTAGAAGGAAATGTTTATGCCGACTATAGAGTTTAAAGTAAAAGTTAAAATCAATATCATTTTTAATAATAAAATTACAAGTGCAAAAACAATGTTACAAAATCATTTCAATTTTAGATCACTTAATGAAAAACAATAACCAACAGAACAAATAAGATTTCTATATGCAAAACAGTTTACTATAGACATGCATCCATTTTCTACTACATTTCCTAACATGTATTTAGGGACGGACTTTTAAGATGTTTTGGTTAAGTTTATATTTGCTTTGTGTACACTGTTATGCTATATAGTGAAGGCTATGAGTGTATCTCTCCCAGGAAGGTAATTAGATTTCCTTGCTCTCTCTCTCTCTCTCTCTCTCTCTCTCTCTCTCTCTCTCTCTCTCTCTCTCTCTCTCTCTCTCTCTCCGATGCTTTAATATATCTTGTTTTCCCTCCTCCTCCTCTTCCCACTCCTCCTGAAATAATGATAATAATAATGATAATAATAATAATAATAATAATAATAATAATAATAATAATAATAATAGTAATATTTCACGTACGGATGACGCTATTCTGACACACATTGCGTTAAATTGAGAAAGGAAAAATAAATAAATAAATAAAAACAACCTGGGGCTTGGTTGGCGTAATACTGCAATCACGATAACAGTACGTGAACCACAACAAAGAGTAGAGGGAGAGAGGGAGGTGTAGGGGCGCCAGACTGACGACCACCACCACCACCACCACCATCACCACCGGCAGGAAAAAAGAGCCGCTCCTTCCCATCATGCAATGCGATAATCTCAAAACAGGAGTCGAAATAAGAGAAAGTGTGGGAATAAAGTATAAGTAATGTACTGTAGGGGTGAAAGAAGGACGACTTGGAGGTAAAATGCAATAGAAATAAGTGACAACCGAGAGAGAGAGAGACGTAACAAAGGTGTGTCGTGTTGGCGGTGGGGAGGATTGCGTGAGGCTGGGCTGGTGAAGGCGAGGCAAGAAGCAAGGGAGCAAGATGAATGAATCAGGAACAACAACAACAACAACAACAAGTGGTATAAAAGCTAATGCATTATCTTGTTTATTTGCTTATTTACTTACTAACTTGCATATGTTGTACATTAATCAGTTATCAAACTCCCATTACTGCAGTGGTTCCCAAACTGGAGTGAATTACCCCTGGGGAAATTGAACAATTCATCGGAGGTAATGGAGAGGTGACTAAGATAAAAGTGAAGAATTCTGGAAATCAAGAAAGCATTGCAGTACCTGCCAATAGGATTAATGTTAACTTAGTCTTAGTATGCAAAGTAGTCAAGTAAACCTATTATGAATAATCATTCACCATAAATGATTAGTATTTATCATAGATAACTATTATAGATAATAATTAATTATAATCAATAAAGTTAACCCGAATAACAATAAACATAAAAAAAACTAATATACAATTTTAGAAAAGAAGAAATATGTATCTAGTGTGTGGCAATCCAGGTATGCTTCATCACACGAGTCACTCAGTAACCCTGATGACTCATCGACGTGTCTATAGTAGCTACGCGTCAGTCGTCACTCACTGCCTGAGACTGCCTCTATTCAGTTTTGCTAGACGTGCGATAATCATCGCAAATTACGATAATTTGTCCTCCCGTGCGACAGGCGTCAGCATGCGTGCGATAAGATAATGCAATAACTTTCGTAAAATATGTGATATGTTGGTTGTTGTTGTAGTATTTTTAATTTAACCATATGTATCCATGTTACAACATTTTGTGAGAGGCACAGGCTTAGTGTGGCACGTTAAATTGGGTAACATGCTGAAAAAAGTTTGGGAACCACTGCATTACTGATTGACTCCTCTCTCTCTCTCTCTCTCTCTCTCTCTCTCTCTTTTAAGCACAATTTTAATGAGACACTCAGGTAAATCATTCTCTCTTCCTCTTCCCCCTTTTCCCATCTCTCTCCCCAACTCCTCTCCTTCTTCTCTCCTCTCCCTCAGCCTTCTCTCCCACTCCCTCAGTCTTTCACGGCTTACAAATGCACGTACGTGTGGCAGAGAGAGAGAGAGAGAGAGAGAGAGAGAGAGAGAGAGAGAGAGAGTCAAGGGTAAAACTGAGATAGGAATGCGTCGAGGCAGACTAAATTTTGTCTCACGGCCACGAGCAGAGAGAGAGAGAGAGAGAGAGAGAGAGAGAGAGAGAGAGAGAGAGAGAGAGAGAGAGTGTGTGTGTATTACCGTGAATGATAACTGCGTGTACTCAACCTTCTCCTCCCTTTCCATCTCCCCATTCCCTTCCTTCCCATCCCTCCTCTTCCCCTTCCTTCTCTAACACCACACCACCACATTACCACCCCTCACCCCATCAACTGCCCCTCCTTCTCCTACCTATCTCCAATCCAGCAGCCATCCTTGCCGACCACCCAACCTATCTTATTCCTCTCATCCAGCTATCCTATCACATCCTACATCTTCCTATCTCCTATCCCCAGCACCCAAAAGCCTGCATTCTCTCCTCGTAAGCACGGAACACAGCCAAGGACACACGACACAAGATGATATTACGAAGAGGAAGTCAATCAGTCCTTCCTCTTGTCTGTCGTGAAATTTTTACCCCTTCTGTACTGGGACACATTTTAACCTTTAGTTTTAGGTACGATTAGACCATTTCATTGACATTAGGAAGGGGCTATGGAGGTCAGAAGATTAATGGCCAGAATCTTCACTATTTTAATCCCCACATAAGCTGTATAAAATCACCAAATAGTAACCAGAATGAATATGGAACCGCGTCATAGTACTGAAGGGGTTAAAGATGAGTGTGATATGAATAAAGGACTGGAAACAATGAGTACTGCTGTGAGGGCGGCGAGGCAAGAACAATGAGTAGTAATGTAGGTTAAAGTAGTACATAATTCGTGCATGCACCAGGAAACGTTTCATTACAAGGGCAAGGTCGAGTGTGTAATGTATAGCGGGAAATTTATGAGGGTTAGTAAAGCACAAGAATGAATGAGAGAGGTACGACGGACGATGAAAAATGTGAGTTGAGAGGAGGTGGAGAGGGAAGGAAGGTAAACGTGTACAAATAAAGCGGAAAACCTGTAAATAATTAAATGGTAGAGAATAAAGTAGCAGTAGAGACCAAGTTAGTAAAGTAAGAGAATGAATATGAAAAGTAAGAAGGATGCTGATAAATGAGAGTGCAGAGGAGGTGGAGAGGAAGGAAGGTAAACGTACAATAAAAAGTTAAAAAGGATAAACCTGTAGACAATGATAGAGAAAAATAAAGAAATAGAGATAAAGTAAGAGGCACGCTGATAAAATGTGAGTACAGAGAAGGTGGAGAGAGAAGGAAGATGTAAAAAAAAAAAAAAAGATAAACATAGAGATAGAGAAAGATAAAGAAATATAGATGAAGCTTTTTAAAATACAAGAATGAATGCGAAAAATACAACGGACGAGGACAAAGACGAGTACAGAGAATGTGAAGGCAAAGAAGGAAGGCACTAAGGGAGAAAGATATAATTAAAAAAAAAGGAAAAATAAATTGATGGTAATGAAATTTTTTTTTTTTATACCATGTGGGCTTTTCACGGGAATTTCTGGGCTAAAAGGGATACTATTTAGGGTACTTCCTATCTCAAAGCCCACCCGCTAGGAAACCGTTGCCCCGAGTGAGGAAGCCCAACCTACACTCGGACCGTGGACAAGATTCGAACCCGTGCGCTTGGAGATCCCTCGGACCCCAAAGCGCGCATGGTTCCAAATACAAACACTACATTTAACTGAGGCAAGAATGGATTAGTGGGGTATGACGAACGCCAAGTAACGCTTATAAAGGTAAACTGATAAAGGAACAACAGAATAAATTAAGATATGAAAAGAAAATATACTACGAGGACTGTATCAAGAAGTACGAGAATTAGTAGGTATTGTACGACGGATTGAGCGACGCACGCGGGAAAATGAGGAAGGAAGGGAAGTACGTGTGCAGGTAACAAAGCAGATAATATTACGTAACTCAACAAACTATTACGACCACCACAAAGTACGACAATCAGGCGAAAACAGTACGACGGTGACTCATAACGCATACCGAAACTAAACCAGTGAAAATAATACATAAATAAACTAAAGTACGACTAAAACAAATGCGTAACTGAACAAAATATTACGACCATCACAAAGTACGACAATCAGGAGAGAATAGTACGACGGCGACTCAAAACGCATACTAACACTAAACAGCAATGAAAAAACCAGATAAAAACTAAATTACGACTAAAACAAATACATAACCGAACAAACTATTACGACCAACACAAGTACGACAATCAGGAGAGAACAGTACGACGGCGACTCAAAACGCATTCCAAAACTTAACAACAATGAAAAAAACGGATAAAAACTAAGAAACGAATAAGAATAGACCTGAACTAGCAGCAGAGGACGCCAAACCAAGGGCATTGAAAATAAATATATGTAAATCGAGACCATTAGCCTTGCCGAAGAGTGGAAACCGAGGCTACGGATGGAGGGAAGGATCGAAGCCTAGCAACTAACCCCCGCCCCTATTTTTTCCTCCATTCTTTCCTCTTCCTTCTCTGTTTTCTCTCCTTATGCCTTTCCCTTTCCCTTTCCTTTCCTCCTCCTTCCTCTCCTCTTCCTCATCCCTTCTTTTCCCTTCCTCCTCGTTTCTTTCTTGTTCTTCCTCCCTTCCCTTCTCTTCCTCCATTCTCTCCCTTTTACCTCTCCCCAGCTTCTCTCCACTCTCCTCTCCCTTCTTTTCCCTTTCTCTTCCTTTCTCTTCCCTTCCTCCTACCTCCTCTCCTTCCATCCCTTCCCTATTTCTTCTCTCTTCTCTCCTCTTACACCCATTCTCTCCCCTTTTTCTTCTCCCTTCCCTTCCCTATTCCTCTTCTCTTCTCTCTACTTTGCCACTCTCCTTTCCCCTCCCCGTGCCTGGCCTCCCTTCTCTTTCTCGCTCCTCGCTTTTCTTCCCTTCCTCCTCCCTTTTCTCCCCGTTCCTTCTCTTCTCTTCTCCTCCCTTTGCCTCTCTCCCTCCCCTTCCCCTTCCCACGCCTGGCCTCCCTCCCCTGCCTTTTGAGGATGTTCACGCCTCTTTAATGACGCAATCTAAGGAAACTTCGCGTGACAATCATTTCTTTGTACTTCGTGACCATTGTTTGTTTTTTTCTTTTTTATATGTAGAAGTTTTTGTTTCCTCTTTTTCATCTTTTTCTTTTTTCTTTTTTCAATGTAGATTTTTTCTTTATTTTTCCTTTTTTTCTTTTTTTTATTTGTGAATGTTTTTTTTATTTCCTCGTTTTTTTCTCTTTTCTTTATTTTTCCTTTCTTTTCTTTTCTTTTTACAAGTATATGCCTTTCTCTTATTTCCTCTTTTTTTCATCTTTCTTTACATATATTGCCCTTTTTCTTCCTTTTTTTTTTTTTTTAGCATGTAGACGCTTTGTTTTTTGTAATTCAGCCCAACCCAACCCAACCCAACCAACCAAACCAAACCCAACCCAACCCAACCCAACTCAACTCAACTCAATTCAACCCAGCCCAACCCAACCCAACCCAATTCAACCCAACCAAACCTACACATACACGAAATAGGTTAGTAATGAAAGTTGCCATAACCTTCACTGTCTATCCCCAATTCCCTTCCCCCCCTCAAATATTATAGCGTGAGGAGGAGGAGGAGGAGGAGGAGGAGGAGGAGGAGAGGGGGTGTGATGATGGGGGAGGGAGTGTTATGGCGGGAAAATTGTAGACAGTTGTGGTGGCGGTCAAGGTTACAAGTGGCGCGTTTCGTGATGGTTAGTCGTATGTTAAACTAAGCAATGGCGGACATAAATATTTTTCCTCCTGTATTTCTCTCTCTCTCTCTCTCTCTCTCTCTCTCTCTCTCTCTCTCTCTTCATTCCTGCTGCGTATCACGTGGAGTGCGTAAATTTTGGACGTGATGTGTGCATGTGGTAGGTCGATGAGTTAGTGATTATAAGTTATGTGTGTTTGTCTGTGTGTGTGTGTGTGTGTGTGTGTGTGTGTGTGTGTGTGTGTGTGTGTGTGTGTGTGTGTGTGACGCATTGGAGTTACGGTCTGATAATTGATGTATGGTGACGTGTGTGTTTGTTTGGTTAGTTAGTAAATTGGTTCGTTCGTGCGTTCGTTCGATAGTTAGTTAGTCTAGTATGCGATATGTTAATGATGTTTTTTTTTTTCAGTATGGCGATTTCAGGTCAGGTTAGGTAAGGGGAGGTCAAGGGTAGGTCAGGAAGCTTGGCCTTTGTATCGGTGCTTCCCTGATGTCGTTTCTTATTTCTCTGCTCTGTCCATTCATTAAGTTCCTCCGCTGACTTTCTCTCTTCTTTCACATTTCACACACTATTCTTCTTTATCTTTCATCCTCAGCTCATCAAAAAGTAACTGTCCTTTAGTATTCTTTTCTTCTTGCAAAAAAACTTTCAAGGGGCCGCTGTGGTATAATGGTACCATGCGTGCTTTAGGGTCCGAGGGATCTCCAAGCGCACGGGTTCGAATCCTGGCCACGGTCCGAGTGTAGGTTGGGTTTCCTCACTCGGGACAACGGTTTCCTAGCGGGTGGGCTTACAGATAGGAGGTACCCCAAAAAAGTATCCCCTTTAGCCCATAAATTCCCGTGAAAAGCCCACAAGGTATAAATGAAATAAATAAAAGAATAAATAAAAAAATCATAGAACATCCTTCCATTAATTTCATGATACACAAAGGGATCCTTCTAGATGCAAGTCCATGACAGAGGACCCTTCAGAAGGCTTGCAGGGCGTTCCTCCATGTATAGGATTCCTCAATAAAGGATCTTATGGTGGTTACATCCGGACTTTCCACGGGATGCCCCAGTACGGAGTTTAGAAATTCCACCCAGTTTTGCCTGACGGGTTGTGGGTTATCCCGGGCCCCGAGCTGATGCCCTCCACGCCCCACCCTACCACGTGCAGGTGTTAGTGTTCCTTCCTCTGCCATGCCGTGTTCCTGCTGCCAGGTGTTTTATTGTTGTTGTTGTTGTTGTTGATATTGATGTCGTTGTTGTTGTCGTTGTCGTTGTTGTTGTTGTTGTTGTTGTTCTTGTTGTTGTTCGATTGATTAGGTCCAATGAAGGAGGAAGAGTAAGATGTGTTAGAAGTTATATTGCATCTTCCATTTTATCTATTATTCATCTATTTCATTTATCTATTCTATCTTATTCATTTACTTATTCGTTAATTTATTTATCTATTCGATTGCTTTTCGAGTTAGATCTGCATGAGTGGCTTTGAAATACAGCAAATTGAGTCAACGCCTCTGAACATCATTCCTCATCTCACCTGGTGTGTACGTATGTTGGTCTGTCAGCGGTAGGTGAGACAAGATCTCAATATAAAAACAAGGTATTTTCATGGCTTATCAATTCCACGCACCTGAACATCACTTCTTATTCAGCAGGTGTGCACTGTACCTTGCTGCATTGAAGGAGACACGGTGTAAGGGGAGTAAGCTTTGCATCACGCCAGCCATTTTCAGTTCAAGCAGGCCTGTCTGTGATGTCACCATTAAGGTACTCTATGAACAAATACAATAACGTAACTAATACAATGGACGCACTAAAAAACACATCCCTTTCACTCTCATTAAATCACAAACTAGTCGCACATAAGAATATTGGAATACACTGAAGGAAAGCTCACATCTATTCCTCTTTTCAGCAAATGTTACTGTAAAGAGTGCCTCAGCCCGCGATCTGGGTGTGATGTATACGATGTTCCACCAGTTATCGTATACTATGAAACACTAAAGTCATAAGAACATAACAATTAGAAGAGACAACATGGGTAAGTCTCTTGATGTCTTGACTCGCAATAAATCGTCAACCACAAACTCTCGTCACAAATAAAGATGAAGACACCATGGAAAGCATCATAACTCATCCTGCAAAAGTATAAAAGAGTGCCCCAGCCTGAGATTTACGAGTGGGGCGCCAAGTTTCTCAATTATCGCATCGTAAAACACATACGTCATACCGGGGAACATAATGAAGCAAGAGAGTGTAAAAAAGCCCCTTGAGATAAACAGTGACGAGTGACGAGCCGAGAAAGAGTTCAGGGATATAAGAAGTACAGTGCCAGAAGTGTTTGCGTGAGTCAGGTGACGTGCCGGGGACATGCAGAGCGTTGCGGAGGAGGGAAGGGGAGGGACACTAAAAGAAAGAAACTGAGAGAAAGTCAAGGAGAATGGGGAAAAAAATTGAAGGAAAAAACTCTATATGAAAAACGCAAGGCCGATACGTGCTATATACATATCTCAAGGAGGCTTAGATATAAAAAAAAATAATAATAAATAAAAAATAAATAAAAAAAAAAAAACTTATGCTATAGAGATGATAGGAAGAAGAAGAAGAAGAAGAAGAAGCAGAAGGTCTCTACCATCAACACATGGTCACTATTCTCTACTCTGGCCTATATTCAGAAACGCTTTGCTCTCTCAGCACGACTATTTTCCAAGGCCACAGAGATGATTAGCGGGGTTTTCATGAGTGTTTCTCCAGTTAATAAAGTAGGAATCATGTCCCTCTGCCTCTAGAACCGTAAAAAAAAATCTTAAAAAGCCAACGTAAATTTAGATCAAAGGTTTTGAAACAGAAGAACAGAAGAGATGAAGCATAGAAGTGTTTGTGAATACCGACGACTCAGCAAGGTCCCCATCCAACACCACAACAGCGTCGCAACACTCTCCGTGAAAAGTGCAATATATCGAACCCAACACTACCTGACCTTGCAAAACACTTTCTGAACATTCTAACAGAAACACTAAGTGCCCATCCAAAATTTTGTGATATTGCTAAATAAATAGAAATGTACATAATCTCATGCATTAAACCCTAGTCCTTTCCATTTCCATGTATGTAAATATAGAAACCAAAATAACAATGTATATATGATTTCTTTCGCAAGACTGGCCAAGTGCAAAAACAGTCTCTTTCACATGTATTACATCTTGTGAATAAAAGTTAAGAATCAAGAATCAAGAAGCAGCGTCGCCGTCACCTGGGAAACCTCCGTGCGACAGTTGGCTGCAGGTGGTGGCGAGGTGAGGGTCAGCTGGCCACCTCACGGATCACCACGCATACTGTCCTTGCATGAGGTCATGACGGGGAAGCATGGGAGGAAGAGGGGAGGGCTTGGGGAGGCTGGGGGTGAGTAGGAGGTATAAGGATAGGAGATGTGATAGGGGAGGATACATATAAATAGAAAGGGAGGGAAGGGAGTGTGTGTGTGTGTGTGTGTGTGTGTGTGTGTGTGTGTGTGTGTGTGTGTGTGTGTGTGTGTGTGTGTGTGTGTGTGTGTGTGTGTGTGTGTGTGTGTGATGTAATGAGGTGGAGTTTGTATGTATGTGTGTGTGTGTATGTAAGTGTGTGTATGTAGAGATAAAAAAGAACTTTATGGATATGTAAGCTTGTATTATGTGATAGGGTGTGTGTGTGTGTGTGTGTGTGTGTGTGTGTGTGTGTGTGTGTGTGTGTGTGTGTGTGTGTGTGTGTGTGTGTGTTAGGCGGAAGGGTGTGTATATATGTGCGTATATATATATATATATATATATATATATATATATATATATAGAGAGAGAGAGAGAGAGAGAGAGAGAGAGAGAGAGAGAGAGAGAGAGAGTGTGTGTGTGTGTGTGTGTGACGAGAATATGAGACGAAAAGAATATGAAAGAAAAGGAAGAGAAAATACAAACAAATGGAAAGAAAGAAACAAAAAAAAAAGAAACAAATCTAATGAAGGAAAGAAACAAAAAAAGAAAAACCAAACCAATGGATGAAAATTAATAAAAACAAACACACAAAACAAAAACAAAATAGACAAAAGGAGAGAGAGAGAGAGAGAGAGAGAGAGAGAGAGAGAGAGACGAGTCATAAAGGGGAAGAGGGAAAAAGGCGACAACAAGGGAAGGGAGGTGAAGGGGGAGGGGAAGGGAGAGGGGAAGGGGGAAGGAGAGACAGACACAAAGGGAAAAGGGAAATAACAAACAGGGGGATGGAGGAAATAGGGAAGAGAAAAATTCCAAATGGGGGGGAGGGAATGAGAGACGACGTACGAGAGAAGGGAAATAGGAAACAGGAAAGGAAGGAAAAGAAGAAAAGGAAAAGAGGGAAGAAAAGAAATAATAAAGAAGAAGAACGAGAGAAAAATATAAAGGAACAGACAAGAGGGAAGAGAGTGGAAAAGGGAAGGAGAAAAGGGAAAAAGAAGAAGGAAGAGAGGAAAAAGGAAGTGAACGGCAAATGAACGAAAAAAGAAACAAGAGAAGAGAAAAAGGAGAAGAGGGAAAAGGTTAAGCAAAATAGGAAATGAATAAAAATGGAAAAAAGAAAAAAAGGCAAAAATAGAGTAGATGATAAAAAAGGGAAACACAAGGAAGAAAACGAAAGAAGAGGAAGAGCAAGAGAATAAATAAAAAAAAAAAAAACTAGAGGAGGGAATGTAAAGGAGAGGTGATGATCGGCAAGAGAGGGAAAAGGAAAATAGATAAGAAAGGAAAGGAAAAGAGAATGAATAAAAAAGGAATAGGGAATTCGGGAAAACAGAGAGAGAGAGAGAGAGAGAGAGAGAGAGAGAGAGATGGGGGAGGTGTGACGTGCTTGTGATCAGCTGACCTTGAAAATTACAAGCATTTCTATCATCATTATTAAATTAAATCACTTTAGACGTAGGCATCAGAGCAGAACGAGAGAGAGAGAGAGAGAGAGAGAGAGAGAGAGAGAGAGAGAGAGAGAGAGAGAGAGAGAGAGAGAGAGAGAGAGAGAGAGAGAGAGAGAGGATATCCCTGAAACAAAACAACACAGTAGCACACATTTCATACTGAGCACGTGACTGTAACACACACACACACACACACACACACACACACACACACACACACACACACACACGCTAATTACTCCTTTGTCCTCACTGGGAATGAAAAATAAATAAATAAACAGGAAAAAAAAACAATGTTACATCAAAGACAAGAAATGGAAAACAGTGACACATTTGAACACTTTACAGAGAAAGAAATACATTAAATCAAAAGGAAAAAAAAATAAATACATAAACCAATAAATATGAAAAATAACAATGTGATATAGAAATGCGTAATGAAGGACAGCTGAGTGGTGGTGGTGGTGGTGGTAGTAGTGATGGTGGTAGTAGTGGTGGTGGTGGTGATGGTGGTGGTGTGGGCGTGTGTCCCTGAAGCATTGTGGGCGTGAGGGCGTGACTGATGTACTGATGTGTGTGTGTGTGTGTGTGTGTGTGTGTGTGTGTGTGTGTGTGTGTGTGTGTGTGCTTCCTATGTGTGAACCTGTCTAGTGCACCTCTTCCACGCAATCCTCCTTAATCCTCCTCTTCCCCAGCCAGGAGGAGGAGGAGGAGGAGGAGGAGGAGGAGGAGAGGAGAAGATGGATGAGGTGGAGGGGGAGGAAGAGGAAGAGGAAGAGGATAACAAGGATGTCCAGCTTTGATAACAATAATGATAGAGACAAGGAGCATTTGGATGAAGGACGGTAGTTATTATGAAGGCTGGAGGAGGAGGAGGAAGAGGAGGAGGAGGAGGAGGAGGAGGAGGAGGAGGAGGAGGAGGAGGAGGAGGAGGAGGAGGAGGAGGAGGAGGAGGAGGAGGAGGAGGAAGAAGAAGAAAAAGAAAAAGAAGAGGAAGAGGAAGAAGAAAAAGAAGAAGAGGAAGAAGAACAACAACACATGAGTTACTGTGCTCTGTTATGCTGCGTTGGATTGGATTGAGTCTGTTTATTGCACTAGAGCGTCAGATAACAGGTCAAAATAGAGACAGAACAACAGAATTATGGGTACCAGTTAATTGATACGGAATATGTGATGATTGAAACACACACACACACACACACACACCTTTTTAAATACATAACTTAACTCTTTTTCATTATTACATGTTTTCTTTTCAATAATCGAGTGCAACTTTTTAAACACCTATAGTCGTACTGCTTTGCTCTCTCACCATCACTACTTTCCAAAAGGCTACAGTTTAAAGATACTCGTGTTTTTAGGAGTATTTTCATGGTTATGGTGATAGATTGTCAAGATTTTCAGTATTTTTTTAAAGGAGAAACTGTCTTGAAAACCCTGCTAGTTGTCTCTGTGGCCTTGGAAAATTGTTCTGAGAGGGGAAGACGTTTCTGAATACGGCCGTTAGGAAAACAACCTCCGCCGGAAAGTCAGTATGAGTGCTCTTCTGACCCACACTCGGTAACCCAACACTCACGATGCATAACTATTCCTCAACTAAGTGTCCAAATATAACAATTCTTCTGATTCACGTCTAGAAGAGCCAACACTCACGCCTGCCCAGTTGATATCCTTAAAGAGTTATCAAGTGAACACCGGCCACCAATTTGTAAACATAGCGACAGGACTGTTCCGTAAGAAGTCTCAAATAGTACTTCTTTGCGTCCCTCACAACATTCACTGCCTGTGCGTATCATTGTATCTATGTAGTACTTTGGGATCATATTCTGAAACTCAGGCTCCTATTCTCAAATACTCCTCTGCTTCACCTTCACTATTTCAAAAGACTTTATATAAATTTTCACGAGTTTTTAAGGTGTTTTTGAGACAGAGTGACAAGACTTCTACCTTATTAACTTGAGAAACACTCTTGAAAACCGCGCTAATCATCTCTGTGGTCATGGTGAGAGCAAAGCGTTTCTGAATAGGGATCTCATCTTTGTCACTACTCCACAAAATTTAAAGGCATTATTTGAAGTTACATCGCTTTTTACAAGGTGCTTTACGGTTCTCATTACAGATAAACGTTATTTTTACATCATCAACTGGAGATACACGCTTGAGACCCCGGCTAATCATCTCTGTGGCTTTTGAAAATAGTCGTAGTGAGAGACCAAAGTCTTTCTTAATACAAGCTGATGCCAGTTTGGAAAGCCCTCACAGGAGACACAGGGACAAGAATCATCAGCAGCTCCTTCCTGTGCTTTTTGTGTCGAGTCAAATGTCTTCACGCCACAAGACAGACCACACTCATGTCCTTGTGACAATAATGGTGGTGGTGGTGGTGGTGGTGGTGGTGGTGGTGGTGGTTTGCAGTGGTGGTAGTACTAGTGTAAGCAATACAGTAGTAAAAGTAGTGGTAATGGTAATGTGAGTGGTGAGTATTTTCATTATTAGTCATTATTATTATTATTATTATTATTATCATCATTATTATTATTATTATTATTATTATTATTATTATTATTATTAGTAGTAGTAGTAGTAGTAGTAGTAGTAGTAGTAGTAGTAGTAGTAGCAGCAGCAGCAGCAGCAACAGCAGCAACAGTAATAGTAGTAGTAGTAGTAGTAGTAGTAGCAGCAGCAGCAACAGTAACCTCATCCTGCCTCTCTTACCATTCCTCCACCACCATCACTATCACCAACCTTTGACCCTCCTCTTCCCCCATCCCCCTCCTCCCCAGTCCACCCTCCGTCGGCCTCACCCTCCATTACCCCTTCCTCTATTCAAAATAATGAACAAAATCCGTCAACAAACACAACTTCCTCTCACTCAATAAATCACTCCAACGGAAAAAAAGAAAGAGTCGAAAAAAAGGAAAAAAAGAAAAAACTCGCGGATGACTCACTGTTGTTACACGCGTGAGAAAAAAACTAAAACTAAAAGGATATATGAAAAAAAAAGGTGACAAAACTAAAAATGCCGTTGAAAATAAAAGGTATATAGATTTTTAAGGTCTTTTCATTTGTATTGTTAGTTTTTTTTAGCATTTTATTCTTTTTTTAGTTACTTGTAGACAAAAAGAAAATTGTCGTTGAAAATAAAGGTATATAGATTTTTAAGGTCTTTCCATCTGTATTGTTAGCTTTTTTTAGATTTTTAATTACGTGTAGGGAGAAGAAACAGGATATTGCAAGTGATTTATGTTGATATTCACTTATTTACTGTTTTGTTCCATTGCTAAACGAAAGGAAGAGAATTCGTAATAGTTAAGAGAACGGTAAAACTATAGTGAAAACAATAAAGACCTTCAAATGAAACAGCACTGAGAGAAAAGAAAGAAAAAAAAAAACGTATAAAGGAAACAGTGAAGGAAAGATACCTCGTGTAATGGAAAGAAGAAAAATGTATAGAAAAGCAAGAATGAAAAGTAATGAGAGACACCGTGAAAATGTGGAAATGAAAATAGACGACGAATGAAGTGAAAAAGAAATGTATTAAGAGACGAAACAAATATGAAAGCACGAAATATATCTTTGAAAATTACTGTACAATAAAAAAAATGAAAAATAAATGAAACAGCAAAATAGATAAATACATACTTATTGTACTATAGACATCATACATACCATCATACAAAATATAGAACAATGAAACAAAATGACAAAATAAACAAATAAATGAAAATAAAAGACAGATAGGTAAATGAAAATGGATAGATTAAAAATAGATTAAAATAAATAAATAAATAAAAGTAGGCAAACAAAATAACTAATAACAATTGCCGTGTGAACAGTACTAAGGTCGTGTCTTGTTGCGTAACTCGGCATATCTCCCCCCTACCTCCTCCCCCTAACACCCCTCCAACCATACCCTCCCCACCCCACCAAACATCCCCTCTCTTGCTGATATACCGGGTGTTATTGTGACTGTTCAGCACCAGACAAACAAACATGGCGCCAAATACACACACACACACACACACACACACACACACACACACACACACACACATCCATACACACACACACTCACATACACGGTAATTCACAATGAGGCTCTGTATGTCAATATGAACAATGAACATAACCACAACATGACTCTCTCTCTCTCTCTCTCTCTCTCTCTCTCTCTCTCTCTCTCTCTCTCTGCAACCTTGACCTATTATTTCTACTCACACTACAATTTTATGTCCCTATTTGACTATTTTTATATATACAATATTTATATTTCCAATTTTCCACAAAGGGTTCTCAAGCTATACGGTTTTAAGTCATTCGTGTGCCCAGAGAGAGAGAGAGAGAGAGAGAGAGAGAGAGAGAGAGAGAGAGAGAGACAGACAAACAGACAGACAGACAGACAGACAGACTGACAGACAGACAGACAGACAGACAGAGAGAAAGTTCAATAGTTAAAAATGAGATGTCTGGAAAGGAGGTCTGAAAGGAAAAGTCCAGTCATTAAATCACGTTTCTATTTCCAGATATCCTCTTTTCTCTCTTATATATTTAATAATTAGGATAACCTCAACCGTACTTGGTGCCTCAATACAGACACAACATTACGCCGTCTGAGCCAGGGACCTCTCGCCGTGGCCGCGTCGTGAGCCTGCGGCAGTAGTGAGCCGGGACGGAAAGACGGGAAGGAAAACAAATAAAATAAAGATCTGAGGGCGACGCAGTGCACCAGTTAAGTCTGAGAGCCGCAATAACAGACCTCCCGCGGCGCCCTTCAGGGGAACACAGGCTCATTAGTACCTCGGTCTCACTATAAGAGGAGGAATCATAGACACAAGGGCGTGGGAAGGGGCGTGTACTGGTGGACTACGTGGCTTTGTAAGGCTTGACGTACGAGTTGTTTCTTAGCAAAGAGGCCCATGACGCCAGAACAAGCCTCTGTTTTGAAATGCTGCCTTTCCTGCTAAAAACTGCTATGAGTCAAGATTCAACACGCAATCCCCTCTCCAGGCCACAGCAATACCTGCACGCACCACAGAGCCGCACAGCTGTCCCCGCGTGGCTCATGGGAGTGTTGGCACTGTCTCATGCTTATTCTATTGCATCAGTGGTTTGTGGTAAGCGCAACTCAAGCATCGCATTATCTGCATCACTTCCATCTTACTGTATGTCACTTTAGTTTATTCTGCGACGTGTAGTACTCAACAAGTTTTCTGTCTTTTGTGTTCTATCTTTTTCTTTTTTTATATGTTCATAGTAAACTCTCTCTCTCTCTCTCTCTCTCTCTCTTCCCTACACTTGATCCATTACTTGTCACTGGTTCACTGCTTCAGGAAGCATTCGAATCACTGAGCACGAAACTGCACGCACACGAACACACACACACACACACACACACACACACGGCGTTAGTTTTCTCAGTAATTCCAGTAACAATAAATTACGACTCTCTATGACATAGACTATGACAGATATGACAATATGATCTCTTTGTGTTCCTGGAGACTTAGATCATATATTTCTTTAACCTTCACACACATACACACATACACACATACATACACACACACACACACACACACACACACACACACACGTCACCACCATGCACAGTCATTCGTCATTCATCCCTCGCTACCTTTCTCAATGCCAGACACACACCATGGGCCGCACACCACTCCCACTCCCTTCCTCCTCCACCACCACCACCACCAGCACACACCTCTCTTATGTTCGCCTTCTAACTTAAGCTAACCATACAGCCACCCTTGTTATTGTGGAGAGTGTTATGACGTGTACTTGTCTGTCTAAGGTTATAGCATCGGGGTTGATGTTATGATGCATTCCGATGTTGTTTGTTTGAGGATTCGTTGGACAGACAGACAGACAGACAGACAGACATGCATTACAAGGACACGCTTTGCTCTCCTTTCTTCTTTTTTTTTTTCACATATTTATTTACCTATCTATTCATATTTTTTCTTTATCTATTTAATTACATATTTGTTTTGTTGACAATTTTGATTTTATTCTATTTCAACATTTGTTCATTTACTTATAATTTATGTAGGTTTATTTGTTTATCTCTTCATTCTATCAGTTTATCTCTCTCATCGGGTCTAAAGCTTCGAACGGACCAGCTCCCACCAATGACTCTTCTCACTGCGGCTAAACATTCTAGCTCTCCTTTGGCCTTTTGACTTTTTTTTATATGTCACAAATCAAAGCGCTAGAAGCAATGTACGGAGTCTTTGTAAGCGTACACAAGAAAGAAGAGTATAAAAATAATAGAGTCTGGATTTTCTAGGTCGTATGGTGCTCAGAGGCGGCTGTGGAACAAAATATGATGTCCCGGAGTGGTTCGTGATTAAGGAAATGTGTACCAAACAGCAGGGAAACAGTTTAGGAGCTGGCACCTTAATGAAACTTTTCATATATTCTTTTTTTTTTTTTTTTTGCTATTCAATACGCCTAATACATAAACAAATACGTATGAATTTCTCTCCTTCTATTATTTTTTTTTTATTATTTATTTATTTATTTATTTTATTTATTTATTTTTTTTTTTTTGTGTGAAAGACACGGGCGATGGAACACACTAGAACACTTAACCACTTCAGTAACATGACGCGTTTCCATATTCATTCTGCTTACTATTTGGTGATTTGATACTCCTTCAGAAACTTATGAGGGGGTATTGAAAAGTGAAGACTGTGGCTATCAATCTTATGGCCTCCATAGGCCTTTCCCAATGTCAATAAAAATGCCCTAATCGTATACAAAACTCAAAGTAAAAATGTGTCCTAGTATTGAAAAGATTAAGGATATTTTCTAAGGCAATGATTCTGAAACGCCCATTACTCTTTCACGAACTGTTTCCAAGGACTACATATACATTGGTACAGATTTCATGGTCATTTTCGTCAGTGAAACACGAAAACTCTCTGGCCAATTCCGGCTGTTGAGAGGAGCGGAGATAGAACGCGGAAATATTTGAGAATGCAGTTGACTTCCTTTCTCTCTCTCTCTCTCTCTCTCTCTCTCTCTCTCTCTCTCTCTCTCTCTCTCTCTCAAAGCAGGAACAAACAGTACACTCTAACCTAACCTTCATTCATAACCATTGCAGAGAGCGATGCATATTACATAATTCATTATTTTGCCTCTCTTTCCATTTTCGTCCGTTGATATAATAGGAAAGAAAACGAGATGCAAGCCTGTGATATTCTCTCTCTCTCTCTCTCTCTCTCTGATGCAAAGAAAGTAAAACCAACCACATTCTCTTTCCTCAAGGCCACGCAACACTCATTCCACACCGTTACTTTCACTCTCACCATTCCAGTATCAACACTCCCTAAACTAACAGTCACCATTAGGACCACAAACTCCCCCAAACACTGCTCATAATGACGTCACACTCACCCTTGGCTCTCATTGGTGCAGCACAGGACATACACTTCCTCTGACTACGAACACCTGCGTGAATAT
>NC_059285.1:15988777-16021277 GCF_017591435.1 Portunus trituberculatus
TTACATATTAGAGACTAGAAACACACCAAAACACGTAGAAATCACTAGATATTAGGCAAAATACTGACGAACTGGGCGGTTAGAAGGGAGGGACGCCAGCCCGTGGCTATGATGAGTCACCACCTGGGATATGACGTCATCAAAATGCGCGGGAACAGCGGTGACTCGTCTAGATTACGTAAATAATTTAAAAATTGACCTATAGAAAAAACGTAGCCATGGCTGAATGCTTGACATTTTGTGACTGCATAGATACTTTAACTAACATCCACAACATAAAAACATCTCCTGCCTAACTAGTTTTAAAGAACTGTGTAAATCATGTATGTTATAGATTATAAAAACACTTTCATTTATAAAACTCCTATAACGTCCATCCATTTCAACTTTATACTTATTTCAAAAAATATAATACAATATAAATTCTCTTTTCAGACATCCAACAGTTAGCTAGAACCAGAAGTGAACGAATGAAATTTAATTATGTCAAACAAAAGCATTAAAATCTAAACTCATTAAGAACTCTTGTAAAATCTAACCATTTTCACTTGGTGAGTATTTCAACACACTTTACAGAGTCTGGGCTTTCTTTTAAGGCATTCTACAACGAGTTAGACCATCAACCAAAAACGTAAATAAGTGAAATATAAAATATAAAGCTTACGTTTAACAGGACTAAAAATCAATTCAAAGTCCACATATTTGGCTCAGTGGGTTGATTTCACATTTAAAAGAACACAGATGATTCTTTGGTTTCATAAAGGCCCAATCAGAACTTGAAATAAAAAAACTCAAAATGGGAAATGGAAATTTTTGACCGTTGAAAAGACACTTATATACGCCATAAAACACCAGTAAACGCCACATATTTACCGAACACAGGCGCGGAACACACTTCAAACATAGCGGAGTATTTATAGAAACCATAAAAACATACCATGGAAGCGTAATATTATCGTTAGGAAATATATGAAACAAGTATTGGAACTCAAGGGCTGCGGAGGGGGGGGTTGAGGGGGCCACGGGGGGCTTGGCTACATCCGGGGACCGGGAGGCGGGAACAGCCGCGGTGCGGGCTCCATATGTTGTCTTTATTATTTCACCACAACAAAATAAAGCTGTATCAGGAATAATTGACCAAAGGATATGAAATGCTAGACTAGTGGCTACATTGTTCGGCTTACGATGAGTGAAAGAAGCAAATACTAGCTGGTAATATTGACAACTTGCCTCTTTACTGCTCGTTTTACCAATAGCCTTTTTCACCATCTGGGTAGAATTCCAACTGTTTTCTCTCTCATATGTAAAGCAAACCTAAAAATAAGTGAATGACCTTCAACGTACCTTACAGAAATTAACGGAGGCCACTGTGGAGGGTCATAGTGAAGGTCATAATGCATTGGCTGCTTCCACTGCTGGTTCACTTGGTGCTGCTAAACAGTAAACATTGCACGGAATATCCACTTTGTGTATGTGTGATTTGGTGTTTGAGTGTGTTTACGAGTGTTTTGGGTATATAGAAGTGTGTTTTGGGCATGTGTGTGTGTGGCAAGACTGAAGACTAACACTAAACACCTCCACAGGTATGTAAGTATGTGTGTGTGGCAAGACTGAAGACTAATATTAAACACCACCACTGGAATATACGTGTGTGTGTGTGTGTGTGTGTGTCAAGGCAAGACAAGACACAGCACCACTGTCACCACCGCCACCAGCAACACAACTGGCGCTCCCGCTGAATGTCCCGTACCCGTAGGTACGTGTGTCTGTGATGACAGTCTCCTTAGTATAAATATCAATGATAACTTACTAAATCTATCATTAATGAGATACTACACTTATACAAATTTCATGTATATATTTATTGGTTATTGTGACATCTTTTTTTTTATTTGTTATCGTGTCCATCTATGGTTATTTGTTAAAGCAGTAAATATTAATTAAACAGACTAGAAAGTTTTACAGGGGGTGTTTTCATATCACGCGGGAAAAGAAAAGAAAAAAGCGAGATATTTGAAAGGCAAACTATGATATTTCTTTCAATATGTATTTCTATTGCCTTTATTCTTGCTATATGAGTATTTCTGATAATATACCACGGTGAATTAATAATAAGTAAAGGAATATGTATATCTTGTCATGCATGTCTATCTTATTATTTATCTACGAATGTATTTACTTATCCATCTATCTGTTTACCTAACTATCTGTCAATTTACCTATCTATCAACATATTAAATTACCTGTTTACTGTCTCTTTTCACACAGACATGCAAAAATTAACAACTAACTTGGGAAAAACTGAAAATAATAATAATAGCTAATAATAATGTAGCCTCTGTTCACCTAGTAGCAACTATATAGGTACGGGATGTGATTCAAGAGGCTATGGCCTCGCTTATCCCCAGTGTGTGACATGCGTGTGATGTGGTCCCGATCAGTCCTACCCGAAGATCGGTCTATACCTTCTAGCTCCGCAATGGGGAAGGCTGGCTGAGTCAGCAGACGTCTGTGGTGAAATCATATTTGACAGCTACTACGAATATAGCTGACAAACAAACAGACAAATGAATGCAAATATAAGTACTACTCGCTATTGATACAGATAAACCAGGCAAGCGCACAGATACACAGCATCCGTTCCACTGCTAAACAGACAGCTGCATAAACATTGATAAATAGATAGAAATACATAGGGATAGTCACCATATTGACAGACAGACGGACGGACAGACAGAAAGGTAAACATAGCTAAGTCTATAATGATTCGTCATTTTCCTTACACATTCGTTGTTTGGGATAGAATAACATGAGAATAAATGCAGGAATACCTACTCACTAATGACGTGGCATAATTGTTGGAGATGCTGTTAGTAAAAAATATTAAGCTTCCAAAATCATAACTTTTCCTCTATATAATAAAACAAACATGAACACGCCATAAAAATCGCTGAAACGTTTGATAATAATGTAACACAAGATTTCCGCAGCTGTGCGGGAGTACAAAGATGGCCGTTTGCTGACAGCATACCAACAACCACCATGGACTGGTATTTTACCTTACCAGTGATTCGCCTTTACTTCAAACCACACAAGGAAAACCTAAGCACCAATTAATTTATAATTACTTTATACTAACAAAACCTGAATAAATTCATAGACGGCTACAACACTAATGGAGTACAAGAATGACAACAGTATGGCATCAAGGGGTTTGGTAGGTACTCTGTAGTAACCAGCTGTCGTCTATATCACCACTTACTAGGGGTCGGGGACAAAGGCAGTGAAGTGAAGGCAGAGGAAATAATGTGCGGTGTTGTGAGTTACTGAGCAGCCACCACCACCACCATGCTCCCGGCGCCCCTCACGCTCCTGGCGGCCGCGTGTCTCGCCGGGGAGGTGAGCACTGGGGCAGGGGCGGCAGGGCGTGACAGGGAGTGAACAACGCACCTGTCATTACCTGTGCTGCTTGCTTACCTGGCTTATCTGCGTGTCACCTGTGCTGTTGTTTACCTGGCTTATCTACATGTGTCACCTGGCTTATCCCATTATCTGTCATACCTGTGTTGTTTACCTGGCTTATCAGTTGTATGTGTGTGTCACCTGTACTGTTGTTTACCTGGCTTGTCCCTTCATATGTCATACGTGTGCTGTTTACCTGGCTTGTCCCTTCATATGTCATACCTGTACTGTTTACCTGGCTTGTCCTTTCATATGTCATACCTGTACTGTTTACCTGACTTATGTGCTTGCATCACCTGTACTGTTGTTTACCTGGCTTGTCCCTTCACCTGTCTTACCTGCACTGTTTACCTGTTTTTCCCTCATCTGTTGTTTCTCTGGTTTTCTACATTATATTGTTACGTGTGTCATCTGTTTTGTTTACAAGTCTGGTTTATCTCTTTTCTCCTTTTATCTTTATCTTACCTGTCTGGTCTGCTGCTGTTTCTCACCTGAGCCTCTTGTTTACCTCACTTATTGCCTTTGCTACACCTGTCTTTATGTATTTGCATGGTCTGTCTTCTCCTCTATCCTACCTGTGTCTTGTTTTACCTGGTTGATTTGCTGCTTTTTCTCATTTATAATTATTATTGTATTTTTTTTTTTTCTGTCTGAATTATTTTTGTTTATTTGTTTATTTATTTATTTATTTATATATATATATATATATATATTTTTTTTTTTTTTTTGAGGGGAGGGAGCACTAGGATTGTCTAATTTGTATCCTCTGTTTACCGGTCTTACTTATTATTTTGTCTATCTTTTTTTTGTTCTTTCTTGGCTGTCTGAATTATGTCTCTTTCACATATCATTGTCTGTTTCTTTCTTTCATTTGTCAAAGCCATTTCCCTGCATTGCCCGTTTTGTTTTATTTCGCATATCTATTTAATTTATCTCCTTATTTTTTATCTATAACACCTAACTTATTTTCTCTCTCCGTCCCATCTCCTTTCTTTTCCTCCTTCCCTCACATCTCAAACCTGTCTGATATATTCCTTTCCTTACGTCTCTTCTTCTTCCCTATCTTTTTTCTTTTTCGCCCCCATTCTCTATCCCACTTCATGTCTCCATCCTTCGGTTATCACCTGTTTAGCTTTTCTCATTATCCTACCTGTCAGTCTGTCTTAAGCACCTGTCACTAACTTAGCTCGTGTTACCTGTTACTTTCCAGTCCAGGTTTGCTCATCAATACCTTCCCTGTCACTTCATAAACCTGTCAGTGTGACCCACCACCCATCACCTTTGTCAAATTTGCTCACATGTGTCATTATTTTCACCTCATTTGCGTTTTAAAGGCTGTTTTTTTTTTTTCTTTTTAATTAATATGCTAGGTATGAATGTGATAGGTTGTAGTTGATAGGTTTAAATAGTAGAAAAATGGATGTAATATGGATGATTTCTGTTTTCAGTCTAGAATATCTGTACTAAGAGAAGAATATGTCAGTGCTTATAGAAAGTGGTGGTGGTTTTTCTAATCTAAATGTGTAGTTGAGAGCAATGATGGAGTGGATATTATAACAAAGGGGATAAGAATGACATAAAAAAAGATGGATATTAAAGTCCTGAATAGATAAGAAAAATTTGAAATGAAAGTAGACCAAAGAACGAATATGAGAATAAGGGAAAAGTTATTATATGGATAAGATTAAGAAGACAAATATGTACAGAAAACCATTGTAGTAATAACAGTAATAAATGGAATGAAAATATTGAGAAACTAAAGAATAATACTAAATACTACATAATACTGAATAATACTAAAAGACAAACATGTAAAGAAATGGAATAAAAATAGATGTATATAGTAATAAGGAGAAACAAAGAATGAAGGTCAAACAAAATATAGAGAAAAGAATCAGAACTAAAAATTAACAAATAACAAGGAATGAAAAAATTGCAAATATAAATACTGTTGATTAGAATACACACACACACACACAAAAAAAAAAAAAAATAATAATAATAATAGAATAATAAAATTTTGAATCACAGTAGAAATGAGCAAGACTGTATATTGATTCAAAATGGATCAAAACTTATAAGAAACAATGCTTTCTTATCACCTCTTTCTTTTTACCTACCTTGACTGATTGGATAATGGACTGACTGACTGACTGACTGACTTGTTTACTTAACTCTCTTGACGGACTGACTACTTCCCTCTCTCAAATGATTGCCTGCCTGACTGGTTGCCTCCCTGCAATGACTGACGGTTTCCTCCTCCCCCAGGTGGCAGCAAACTACTGTGAATGGGACCTGTGTGGCAGGGAACAGTACTGCTGCGGTGACAACCTGTGCTGCGACTATGTCAACCACCACTGGTACTTCTGGTGAGTAAGTGATTGGTGGTGGTGGCAGTGGTGGTGGTGTTGATACAGCCAGTAGTGATGGTGTTTTGATGTTAGTATTTAAGTTCTTTTACTGTATCTATTAATGACTGTTCCTTATAAATGTACTACTGTGACCACTATGATTGTAACTGCTGCTGCTGCTGCTGCTGCTGCTACTGCTACTGCTACTGCTACTGCTACTGCTACTGCTACTACTACTACTACTACCCTCCATATTCTTATTTCCAAAGCATTGTTCTTGTATCTTCACATTTTCTTTCCTACTATGATTACTACTGCAACAACTCATTTTCTTCAATTTTCATAGCATCTTTCTTCTATCCTCAAATCTTTCTTATTTCTTCTCACATTCTCACATCCTTTTAATCACTAAATGTCCATCTATACACCCACATTTCTCAACATCACCATACATCACCATATCTTCCCCACCACCTTTACTGACTTCTCCCTCTCTCATCTCACTGCCGCAGGGTTGGTGTGGTATTCATGGTTCTCCTGGTGTCAGCATGTGGTGGTGTCTTCCGCTATTACTACCACCGCTGGACATCCAAGGGCTCTCTTCCACCGTACCTTCCTGCCCACATCTCCTCTCATGACTCCCACTTCAAGGTGAGGCTGGATCTGTGTTTTTTTATTTCAGTTTGTTTTCTCTCTCTGCTGTAACAATTCTGAAGTTATTGGTGAATTTCTAGAGTCTCTTCATGGTTCGAGTAGTGATAGGTTCTGTATTGCCGGTGAGAAAAAGCATTAACTTTCTAACAGTATTATTGGAAATTGCTAGTTTTTTTTTTTTTTTTTTTTTTTTTTTTTTTCATGGGTCTAGTGATTCCACATTATCAGCAGGGGAAGCATTCATGAGAACCCATCTAGTCATCTCTGTGATCTTTGGAAATTGTCTGATGAGAGAGCAAAGTGTTTTAAGAGTACAAGTTTTGGTTTAAGTGGCCAACCTGTGTTATTTTATCAGTTGACAGGATGCTCTAATTAATGGTGATATCAGTTGCATAGTTATTAGCTTCATTGTTTCTATAGTGTGAATCATATTTTTGTCTAGAAACTGGTACTGCAGTGAGTCTTTTCCCTTGACCAGTATCCCAATTACATAAAAATAAAAGAAAGGATATTTGTATTAGTGACAAAATAACGCTTCCCATCTTTCTCTTTCCCAACAGCTGACAGACGACAGTGAGAAGGGCAGCATGTAACAGCCACCACCATCACTCATCCCACACCTCCCATGCTGCTGGTAACACGCACACACATACACACACACCCCCAGGACAACATTGGCCACTCGTGCAGCACCTGTGGTGTGCCATGTGCTGCTGTGAAGGAAGAGGAAGAAGGGAGTGTGGTGTGTTGTGGCAGAAGAAGTAAAGGTTTGAAGTGTGCTGTGTGTTGAGTTTCTGCTGAGTTGTGTGTGTTCTGTGACTGCTGATGAGATTGTGTGGGCCTTGTGTGAGGGAGGTGGGCTGATTGTGAGAGGGAGAGAATAATCTTGTCGGACAGAGATACAAGGAGAGATACAGAGATGGAGAAACTAGTGTAATGCATAAATTGTGGATCAAAGGATGGGTGTTCAGTGTCAAAGATATGAATGGTAAATGAAGTGAATATTGATGTAGAGGCATGTTAGACAAAATTAATGTTGTCACTATTACTACCACTGCATCACCCACCCATCACTACTGCTACCACCACCACCACCACCACCACCACCATGATTGCCACTACTGTCATCCCTATCATTGCCTTGTCATTTGCCACACTCACTCTGGCCATGGAATAGGGAACACATACAGTATCAGTTTGCGCAATGGATTAAGGAACAATTAGCCATGTGTCACAAAAGAATTTATTGTTCCTCCCCCCTCCTTTTATTTATTTTATTTATTTATTTATTTTTTTTTTCTGCATCACTGATTCTGCTATTTGCCTCTTACTAGTGTGGTGGTGATGCATGAAACTGTACTTGGGTGTATACTGTATTTTTATTTATATTATCGATACCATGTGTTCTCTTTAGGATGGGATGAGGATGAGTAAGTGTGTGTGTGTGTGTGTGTGTTCAAGGGACTCTTCCAAGTGGGTAAAGAGGAGCGTATATATATATATATATATATATATATATATATATATATATATATATATATATATATATATATATATATATATATATATATATATATATATAGTAGTTACATGATCAAGTCCTCCATAAGTGTTGTGTGACTTCCTTGGGCTGAACAATTTGCATTAGTCCTCCAACCAGCTGCTCATGTTGCATTTCCTTCAAGCTTGGGTAGTTTGCAAGAGTCATCCATAAATGACTACTAGTGTGTGTGTGTGTTGGTGTGGGAAGTGGATGGTGTGAGTGAAGCCCTCCACTGGCATGTACTTTGTGTTGTTGCTGTTGTTGCTTAAAGATCAGATTTTTTGCAAGATGTTCCTCCTCGTCATTGTCGTGTGTGTGTGTGTGTGTGTGTGTGTGTGTGTGTGTTGCGTTGCGTTGCGTTGCGTTGCCTACTTAACGAGGGAATGCTTCATAAACTAGCAGACTGAATTGACAGTGAAAGTTGTGTGTCAGTGACTTGTATCTTCAGGAAGTTACTCACTGAACTGAGTTAATGCTTTGTTGAAAATCATGTCAGGAAGTTGTATCTTTAGAAAATTCAACTTAATTCCTTGTGAGATTCATACATATGTGAGTTATGTCCTAGGGAAGTACAGAATTGATTATCTATGAAATCTGTGCATTAATGAGTCATATATTCAGTAAGTCATGGTGTGAATTCTGTGTGGGAATTATGAATGACTGAAAAATATCTAAAGAAATCATACATAGAATAGTTGTGTGCTTATTTAGAAATGGGATGAGTCATAAAAGTCCCTCATCTGTATTGAAGGAGATGATGGTTTGTGGCAAATTGCAGCAAAGGTTCAACAAAGGATGGGACATGATGAAAAGTCCCTCATCAGTGTTGAAAATGTGTTCTGTGAAAGGCTTTTATGGTCAACTAACGTTCCACCATCAGTGCACCTGTGTTCTTTAAAGCTGAAGTGATTTACAAATGGTTCCAAATTGGTAAATGTATTCAAGCACAGAAAAAATACACAATTTATAAAATAAGCATTGCAGAAAGACTGGGATGGGACTCTCAAACCCTTCATGTTCTAGCCTGGTCAACTTTTAAGAGGCTCAAGTGGAAGTTACTGGATGATGATGATGATGAAATAACAAGGATTCTTTATCTGTGAGAAAACAACACAAGAACCCAACTGATCCTCTTATGGTGTTTGAAAATAGTCCTTGCGGGAGACTCAAGCATAAATAAAGACTACAGTGATTTGATTTACAAATATGCACAAAGTTCACCAGTGTACCCATGTAATGCGTAAAGGCTGAAGGATGACAACAGTTCACAGGAAATACAACACAAGCATTACGTACCTCAACATGTCTGTGCACCAGTTACTATGCCTCGTCTCCATTATCCAGAGGCAGCAGCAGCAGCAGCATCAGTACCACCCCTTAGATGCACATTAAGGCCCATATTTTGAAACACTTCAGTGCCTCACCTCCACTACTTTCAAAAACCTCTAGTTGCAGTTGCACATATTTTTAAGGTTATTTTTATGGTTCTGGCAACAGATTAACAGAAC
This sequence comes from Portunus trituberculatus, assembly GCF_017591435.1. Classification (NCBI taxonomy): domain Eukaryota; kingdom Metazoa; phylum Arthropoda; class Malacostraca; order Decapoda; family Portunidae; genus Portunus; species Portunus trituberculatus. The sequence goes on from NC_059285.1 coordinate 15,998,296, forward strand.
AAACACTTATTAATCATCTATGTGGTTTTTGAAAATAGTCACGGTGAGAGAGCAGAGTTTCTGAATACAGGCCTAACAGTCAGGAGTTGAACATTCACCTTGTATCCCATAGTAGTTCTTCCTCTTGCTGTGACCTTGCAGACCACAAGCCACAGCCTCATTACTTTGATCATAGGCAGGGTGGGATGGAGGGAAGGGGGTGATCAGGACATGTGAAATTAAAGAGTGGAATTGGAGGATTAATGGCAGATGGGATATAGAGAGGGAAAAAGTAGATGAGAATGAGAAGGGGAGGATGTTAAGAGATATGGATAAATGGAGTGATAGATGGATAGTTTTTGGATAGGACACATGGGAAGATGGTAAAGGATGGTAAGGAAGATGAGAATGGAAGTTATTAGAGGAAGATGAGTAAGAAATGCAGAGAAATATAAGAGGGAAGAGAAAGAAGGAGAAAACAAAATGAATAGAGGTTAGTGAAAAGATAAAGATGTGAAGAAAGAGGTAAATAAATTGCGTAGGTTAAGGAAGAAGAGTAAGAAATGCAGAGAAAAATAATACGAAAGAGAAAGAAGTAACAAAATGAAAGATGAGGAATAGAGGTTAGTGAAAAGAGAAAGATGTGAAGAGAGAGGGAAGATGTGAAGAAAGAGGTTAAATAGAATGTGTAGGTTAGGGAAGGTATACATTCTGAACACCCCAAATATAAGCTTCCACTGTGAGTCAGCCGAGACCGAGGTAGAGGCAGAGGCAGGGCAAAGCAGATCATGTCTGGGTGCTGCCTCAGAATTACATATGTCACTCTGGGGAGGGAATCCTTTTACATTACACTGTTGTTTATTCATCATTATCATTACATTTTGAGAACCTTTACTTGAAGATTGTTCATGGTGGTTAGGTTAGGTTAGTCTAGGCAGAAATAACAATGATTGTAATGATGTATAGGTAATACCAATTCATTCATACTTATACCAAGGCTATCTCACATGTTAAAAAAAGATGGGGATAGCAAAGACAAGGTTTAGATCTTTCTTTATAACAGTGAAATGTATAATGTCCCTATAATGTGGGTACGTCGTCTTTTTCCCAGACACAAACCAGTTTAATTCCGACAGCTTACCCTATCTTGCCCTGGCCCGTCCTGCCCTGCCCTGCCCTGCCTTGCCTTGCCTTGCCTTGTCTCTCCTCGTGCTGCTCCACATCACTCAATACATGTGTTTCTGGCCAATATCCTGCACTTCCTCCTCATTGCCATAGTTGTTCGTGGGATCAGGTTGTGTGGGAGGGAGGGAAGGGGAGGGGAAGGGAATATGAGGTAGTGGGGAGAGAGAGAGAGAGAGAGAGAGAGAGAGAGGAAAGAGAACTGTGTGTGTATGATCTTTGTTTTTGATCAAGGTGTTAGTTTAAAGGGCTCAGAGTTCACAGGTATTCATCTGTGTTTAAATATTATTCCATTTAATTTACATGTTTTCCTCTCTCTCTCTCTCTCTCTCTCTCTCTCTCTCTCTCTCGGTATTCATCTGTGTTTAAATATTATTCCATTTAATTTACATGTTTTCTCTCTCTCTCTCTCTCTCTCTCTCTCTCTCTCTCTCTCTCTCTCTCTCTCTCTCTCTCTCTCTCTCTCTCTCTCTCTCTCTCTCTCTCTCTCTCTCTCTCTGATTGGGTTGTGCATATAGTTGTACTGTACGTAATTCTAATTGATAATGATAGTAATAATAACAATAATGATAATGATATTTAATTATAGCTGTTAATTAGAGTCTGCAGTTCAGCCGTTTTCCAGGGACTTGTACGTAGGTTGTATAGAGCAGGTCATGATGGAGAGAGGTGTGTGTGTGTGTGTGTGTGTGTGTGTGTGTGTGTGTGTGTGTGTGTGTGTGTGTGTGTGTGTGTGTGTGTGTGCAAGTGAGACTATTTTTGTCTTGTGGCTGGAGAGAGAGAGAGAGAGAGAGAGAGAGAGAGAGAGAGAGAGAGAGAGAGAGAGAGAGAGAGAGAGAGAGAGAGATGTGGTGGAATGTTAGAGTGCAATAAAGGTCATTAGTTAGTATCTTCACCACTGGAACGGTAACTTTAAGAACTTCACATAGCTGTGTTGTGATCTCAGAAAACAGCCAATCTTTCAAGAATCATTCAATGTACTACTGTGGTCTATTTAACATATCATTACCTTGAGAATCCTTAACTAAATGTGATGTAAACCCTCCAAAAAAAAAAAAAATAGAATATCGGTTATAATTATTTTCTTCTTTCTCACTTTATTTACAGTCAACTCATCTTTATTTCTTTTCATCAAGTGACGATTACAAAGCCTCATGTTGTCATGCTGGGAAATTCCATTAGAACATTGCTATTAGTCAGTCTGGCGTGACACTGAGGAGGCGAGGAGTTAGGATGAGTTGGGTGGAGTGAGACGGGAAGAGGTCAGTTGTGTGTAGGTTAAAATTAGTATCCAGAAGCTTTAAGATATTGTAACAACCACACCATATCATTACCATAGACTGGAGGATGGGGAGAGGGAGGGAAGAAGGGGGAAGGGTTGAGTAGTGAGGTCTTAGGAGCAATAATCTTGGTCACATATAACTAAGCTTGATAAAGTTGTCCCTCTTATTAGGGCTTGTATTAATAAGTACAGTGTAGGTGGTAATTAGGTAACGAATTAGGTTTTGTGCATTAGGCTTCCATCTATGTGGGACTAGTATATAATAGTGGTTGTTGATGATAGTTATGAGGGTGACTGGCAGGCCATAGAGAAGCAGTGGTTGTGTTGTGGTCTGAGGGTAATATTTGTGAGTTAAAAGGCAATGTGGTGTGTGTGTGTGTGTGTGTGTGTGTGTGTGTGTGTGTGTGTGTGTGTGTGTGTGTGTGTGTGTGTGTGTGTGTGATAAGAAGTAAAAATGTAAGCATGTCACAAATTTTGGCTTGCTTAATGCTCTACCTTGGCACATAAAGATAAATTTCAAAAGTGTGGAAGTCTCAGGTTTTCAAATACAAATGCCAAGAGTCACTTTACCAGTCAGTCAATCAGTTAAACAGTCAGTCAGTGAGCCGAGTCCCTCCCTCCTTCCCTCCTCTCCAGCCAAACACTTAGGCGAATTATTCAAAGTTGATATTTTTTATATGAATCATTTACCATAGGAATTGTAGATTATAACAAAAAATAAAAAAATGTATGTGTATATATTTTTACCTTGAGTTTACTGCAGCAGCAAATCTGTCGGGATTATTAATATGGGACTTTTAATAAAAAATGTGATAAACTAGACTGTCAAGTTTTATTGCATCCTGTGTTAATTAGAAGATAATGACCAGAGGCTAAGCAAATTTGTAAATGAAGTCTCCTTTGCCTGTGTTTTGATAGTTTCCATTTGTGCTTCATGACGATAAATGTAAAACTGGAGGTCAATAGAAAACATCCTCCAAAAACAAAGTAGATAAGTATGAACCAACAAAAAGATACTGTAACTGATCCTTTGTTTGTGCTTAACTGCAACCTGTGAAGAACTGAAGATCACTCAGACAAACACGCAGACACACAGACAGACAGAGATACAGTGGTAGATACGGAGAAGTGAGGATAGAAGAATCACCAACAAGAGACAAAGAATTTAAGTACTATTCTGATCAACGAGAACATGTGAAATTAAGAAAAAAATCAGGCAGAGTAGAAAGAGGAATTGCACAATTACTATAACATAACTGAACATAAATGAATAAACAGGAAAATTTGGCATAAATCAGAGAAGGAAACTGGAATTAAAATTAACAAATAGTAAAGTGTGAGAGATATAAGGAAACAAATGAACAAATAAGAATAGAGGAATGTGGCAACTGTCCAAGAAAAGACAGACAGACAGAGACAATATCAGAAAAGAAAACAAATCACCCTGAAAGTCAACCAACACTACTTTAATCACAGCCACCTCACCACGTCAGCCTGGCTTAAGTGGTAGTGGCCGGCGTGACAAATGTGGCCCAGTTCATCCTCTTGAATATGGGCTTCAGTGTGGAAATGTCCAAGGGAGGTAGATAGGTGCCAATAAGTTCCCTTGTGTACCAGTCCTGGCTGCCGCTGCCCACTGAGGTGTAGTTGTAGCTGTAGTGGAGGGCTCGCACAAACCTGGGGTGGAAAAGTTGTTTTTTTACTTATGAGAATGATAATAATGGATGTATATCTCATTAACCCAGTAAGATATGTTGATGCACAGATATGTATATATACGTACTGTACTTTGTCTGAGGGGTATATTTTTGTTATTTACACAGGTGGATGGACAGTGAAGCACAAGAATCTACCTTTGCATGTATGAGGAATGTCCACGTATGATTTTTTTTTTTTTTTTTTTTCTATGTAGGAAAGAGGGCCAGCCAAGGGCAAACAAAAGAAAGTTAAAAAAAGGCCCACTTGAGTGCTGGCTTTCTAAACAGTGCAAAAAGTGCCAAAACCGTCAGCCAGAATTAGGGGAGCAAATGCTGAAGATGTGATGTTATATGTACTGAGATGACATGTGAGGTGGACTGCTAAACTGAAGACCTATAAACCTGAGTGCATGAATAGTAAACCAGAAGTATATGAAAAAATAATATGGGACCAAATTACTCAAATGTCTACTTTCTTATTGGTGTTCAACAAAATGATAATGATAACAATGATGATGATGGTATTCTTGTGAAGGAAGTGCAGGGGGGACTAGCAACTAAGTGGGTCTTTTTTTTATTTATTTTATGTTACCCTTGGCCAACTTTTCCCTCACACAATAATTTAAAAAATGAATGGTTGTAAATGAATGGTTGTGTGTCTAGGTGAGGGGTGTAGATAAGGTATCACCTCGGGGGCTCCTTGCCGAGGAAGGGGTTGTGAGCTATGAGGCTTGACACTGTCTTGTCATTCACCAAGAACTTGCCAGCCAGGTGGACCAGCCAAGGGTTGTCACTGTATCTCTGTGGAAGGGAAGTTTATGTCATAAAAATTAAACAAATAAAATAGAAAGTAAAAAATCAATAGGTATAATTACAGTAAGTCCTTATACGGTACTTCGTTATCCGGTAGATTCACAGTTACGGTGTTTGGTAATTACTACCCTTGATTCTATTTATAGTAAGAAAAGTTCACAGATATGTACAGTATCCACTCATGTTTTGCTTACACCGTACTGTAGCGGCATGGCCACCACAACAATCAGTCTCTTCTCATGTTTCTCACTGAACACAAGTGAAATCTTTACAGTGTGTTTTTTGTAGATATTATGAGTAAGGGCTGAAATCCCTACTGTTCCTTAGCCTCGGGAGGAACATCATCTGATAGAATACGTGGCAAGTGAAAGGTAAATAAAAATATTTTGTTTATTTCTTTTGCGCAGTACTTTACATTTTTTTATATGACTATTTTCATGTCTGTAGGGGTGACTTTTGACATGCTGGAACACATCCCCTATTATTACATGTTATAATGGGTTCGGTATATGGTAATTTCGACTTGCTGGAAGGTTTTCAGGAACGCATATGTACCGTATAACGAGGACTTATTGTATATAAAAGGTAAAAGCAGTCTGCATCACGACAATACAAAATCTGTCACTTATTAGAGTCAACAAATATGCCTTTTTTTTTTTTTTTTTTTTTTTTTACCATGTGGGCTTTTCACGGGAATTTATGGGCTAAAGGGGATACATTTTTGGGGGTACCTCCTATCTCAAAACCCACCTGCTAGGAAACCGTTGCCCCGAGTGAGGAAGCCCAACCTACACTCGGACCGTGGACAGGATTCGAACCCGTGCGCTTGGAGATCCCTCGCACGCATGGTTCCACTGTACTACGGCGGCACCATTTTTTTATTTCTAATTGTTGTAGGACTATGTGTGTTCGTAACTAAGTGTTCACAATATGCCAGACTGAAAGACTCAGTGAAAAATGACACTATGAAGGCAAAGATACTGCAGATTACTAGAAAACACTGAAAAAACACAGGATGAATGACAACTCCTGGATATGAGATATGGCAGAAACAGGGAACATAAGACAAAATTTGTTTGCATGATTATTTCTATTCACAAATGTAATGACTCAGGCAGGTAAGGAACTGTAATATCTTTGCACAAGGTAGGAGAAGACTGACAACTGGTGGATATATGGAATGGCAATAACAGAGAACAACAGAGGGATAATAGCAAGTGTATGTTTAGTTTATGTACACATCATTATCTTTACTCACAAATCTAATCACTCAGAGAGACAAGGAACTGGATCTCTGTAGAAAGAAATGGCTAACAACTGATGAATTTAAGGTACAACAACAGTGAACAAAGAAGGAAGAGCAGGTGCATGTAAAACTTCCATACACATCATTATAGTTACTCACTCAGGCAGGCAAGGAACACACCTGGAAAGCCGCAAACCACATGAGCCAGTCGAGGCGGTAGTGGTAGGGGGAGATGAGGCAGGGGGTGCGGTCTACCCTGCCAGGCTTGCACTTAAACTCATACTCTTCCCATACTGCTGAAGGAGACTCAGGATTGGAGTGGTGTGTGCCCTCAAACACCACCTCTGTGCGCTGCTTGGTAATGCTGGGGTCAAGAGGTGGCAAAGTGGGAGACAATAGCAGTGGGATATAAAATACACCCACTTCTGCATCCTTAAACACCATCTCCATACACTCAAACATCACCTCTATGCACTGATTGGTGATGTTGAGGTCACCATATAACTAAAACAACATGAAAAACTGCATCTAATTCTGTATTCTCAAAGCCAGACTGAATGTAGTGACAATGTAGTTCTGCAGGTAAATCTTTCCTGCTCCTCAGTTGTCAAGTCAGTTCTCAGCTCTGCAGCATTCATACACTTCACTTTCTTATATAATGCATATCCTCACTACAGCACACTATGTACATTCTTTCTGCATCTTCATCCATCCATTATTTCCTACATCCCTTCATTACAAATTCACTTTAATTCTGCACTTTTACGAACATGCTTATACAGTCTATCACTTCACTTATTCACACACACAGTAAAGAAAATACAATACATATAAATGATGGATACAATGAAATGCAGTTTTTCCATACTAGTAATAGCTGGATAAGGATAAACTACAGGTATTAAAGAAATAATCAATAAAATGAAATACAGATATTGACCTCCAAAACTGTATTCACATCTCCTATAAACAATTAAGTAAAAATATCTAGCCCAATTCCCTTTCCAACATCTTCACCCAACACACTGCTAATTGGTATTCATGCAAACACCACCACACGCCAACACACACCACCACACACTTGCCACACACCTGTCCTCACCACACACTACCGCACATCTGCCCCTCACCACAAACCACCACACACCTGCCCCTCACCACACACCATCACACACTTGCCACACATCTGTCCTCACCACACACTACCACATACCTGTCCCTCACCACAAACCACCACACTACTACCCTCACCACAAACCACCACACACCTACCCTCACCACACACTACTACACACCTGCCCTCACCACACACCACCGCATACCTGTCCCTCACCACACACCACCACTTACCTGTCCCTCACCACACACCACCACACACCTGCCTCACCACATCATTATAGCTACTCACACACCTGTCCCTCACCTGCCAAAGGCCCCATAGGTGTTGACAATTCTGAAGGGTTCAAAGGAGGTATTCATGGCTTGGCGTGACGAGAGGAGGTTCACCACGACCGGCAGACTCAGGAATGCCACCATGATTCCTACCGACACGTTGACTGCCTTACGAGTGTTCCCTGAGGAGGAGGAAGAGAAAGAGGATGAGAGGGATGACAGGAAAAGAAAGGAGCATTAAGGAGTGATAGAGAAACAGATGAGGAAGAAGGATGAGGGAGTGGAAAGAAGAAGGAATGGTAAATGTGAATAAAGGAAGTAAAAGGAGGAATATAAGAGAAAGATGGGAGGAAAGAGTGATGATATGAGAGAGAGAGAGAGAGAGAGAGAGAGAGAGAGAGAGAGAGAGAGAGAGAGAGAGAGAGAGAGAGAGAGAGAGAGAGAGAGAGAGAGAGAGGCTTAACTGAATTAAATTGAATAATGGAAGCTGGAATGAAAAACTTGAAATCCAAATGAACAATAAATAAATTAATTAATAAAATAATGGAGAAAGAACAGTGAAATATATGTGAATTTTAACTCCTGAGTGATTTATGTTATTGGGGTTGTGGTATGTTTGTAGCAGTGACAGGGGCAGGGTGTGTCAGAAAGGTTGTGGTGTGTCAGCAGCAGGGTACCAGGATCAACAAGGGGTGAGTCTCTCTGCTGGAGGTGCTGCAGGTGGGCCACCCTGCGGTGAGTGGCCCGGGAGAAGAGGCCAGCGTACCAGCGGTCATCAAAGTATGCCAAGCTGGGCACGATGGTCAGCCAGTTGAGGAAGCTGAGGTTACCTGAGATGATGAGGATCACCTGGTGGGGAGAGAAATGGATGGATGGTTAGCACAATAATAGCTAATCTCACCAACATACTTTCCTTCTTTTTCCCTACTTCCTTGTTTCAACACTTCTCATTTGTTTTCCATGTAAGAGAGGCATTAGTCAAGGAATACAAAAAGAAAAAAAGAAAAAAGGCCTACAGAGATGCCTGTCCCTAAAAAAATTTTAAAAAAATGCATCATTCAAAACTGGAGGACATTTGTCTTGAAAACTCCCTCTTGAAAGAACTCAAGTGAAAGGAAGGAAGAAATACAGAAGCAGGCAAAGAGTTCTAGGGAATACCTGAAAAAAAAAGATGAATGACTGAGAATACTGGTCAACTTTTGCATTAGAAAGAGGAAGAGAATAGTGATGAAAGTAAGTAGAAAGTCTTGTGTAGAGGGGCTGCAGGAGGAGGGGAGGCAAGCAATTATCAAGACTGTAGATGAGTAATGGATGGATGGTTAGGATAAAAGCAGGTCTAAGTGTGATCTCACCTTCCTCTTCCTTGTGTACTTTACTCTTTCAACATTTCTTTCTTTTACTATGCATGTCTTTCTTTTTCCTCTCCAGTATCATGTTTACAAGTTAGAATAAAGTGCAAACTAATCTACCTTCCACCACTTTCTATAATTCACTGTTTCAACATTCACCTTTCTATTATGTATGCCTTCTTTTTTTTCTATCCTACCATATTTTTATAAATGAGTATAAGAAATAAATTGAATGAATGGCTTGTGAAATTCATGGTGATGGAATGCATTGTAGTACGATGGAAAATGCACACATGTAATACCACCTCAAAAAAGTAAGTACATGTGTAGATAATGCATTCCTGAACATCTCAGTGCAGCATCTCAACAACCTGCTCAGGAACTGGCATCTAAGTCAGCATTTTTTTTCAATGATTCTTCTTTCTTTTGACTAGATTTCCCCTCTTCCATAAAATAAATAAACAACTGTTCCATCTTCACCTGGAACATGATCTGCCCAATGCCACAGGTGATCATGAAGGACCGTGGCAGGAAGGTGAAGAGGGGCAGCAGCAGCTCAATGATGTGGTTGCCCAGTGTTTCCAGCTTGTGGATCACCTCAGGGGACTGATGCAGATAATATGACATGGGATTGGGCACTGGCTGGGTCTGTGGGAGGCAGGTGGTGGTCAGAAAATAGCGCTAATTAGTAACTCTAGTTCTAGCTTCCAATTTAGCACATGGTTAGAGGTTGCAAAGAAAAATAATAAATAAATAAAGACTAATAACACCAGTACACAATGAGCCCCAACACTCACCTGGTAGTGGTAGTTCATGCAGGTGAGGTCCATCCAGCATGGGTCCCCTCTCACCTTGATGAGCCCTGCCCCCATCATGATGCGGAAGATGAGCCAGCGCAGCCCCCATACCAGGACCAGGGGGGGCGGGCTGCTGGTAGGGAGGCGCCGCAGGGAGAGTAGTGGCACTCCCCACACCCCTAGTAGGCCCGTCTCCAGCAGCTGTGACTCCCACCCAAAGCCGTACCACTGCTGGCCTGGACATGAGAAAGAAGGGAAGATGGCTAGGATGCATGTTTAGGCCATGGAGGAGTAAGGGAGGAAGAAATAGAGTGTAGAAGATAAATGAAGAGGATTGGAAAGAAAAGTGGATAAAAGGAAGACGGATGGAAAGGATCAATCAGAACTTTCTATGTATCTCTGGTTACTAAATGCATCCTTGAAAAATTATTAACATAGCTTCTTTACTCTTTACTCACCACAGAGGAAAAGAATGAGTGTGGGGAGGGAGGCAGGAGGAGGAGCAGGAGGAGGAGCAGGAACAGGAGCAGGAGGAGGAGCAGGAGCAGGAGGAGGAGGGGAAGGAGTCATTACCTACAGCCACGAGGGAGTGATAGAGGATCCAGAGGGCGAGCATGATGAACACATTGGCAGCCCCCAGCAGCAGCACCACACACGCCAGGGTCAGACCAGCTCCAGCAATGAGGTCTAGCCATGGGTCAACCTGCTAGGAAACAAACAGGAGACTAAGGCAAAGGTGGTGGAGTAGAGGCATCCTGGTATGGCAATCTTGTATAACAATTAACTAGTTTGATGATCTGTGGCTTTCATTAACTACTATTTGTTGAGATTAAGAATTTAGAGCATCTCTCTCAAGTATAAAATAAAAATCAAGAACTTGTCATATGGATAAAATCTGAAAATGTTACATCAACCAACATTAGGAAAAAAAAAAAAAAAAAAGAGAGGAAGGGAAGATTTGAGTGCAATATATTAAGCATGAGAGGTGAAGGAGGTGGACTGGAATTTCAATGGTTTGGGATACACAAGTTATGTAGTACAAGACATGGAAAAAACCAGAAGAAGGGTACCTGTAGAAGATGTGTCAAAAAGTATAGTTTCCTAAGTAGAAATAAAGATACATAGAGCAGTCTGGATAAGGATACAGCAAATGAAAAAAAGTACACATGGATTCAAGGCTAAGTTAAATATTAAAAGACACAGACATGGGACAGCACAAGCACAACTAAATGAACTAAGTAAACACCCCCTGTCCTGTCCCTCCTTCTCCCACACACTTGCCGTGGTCCAAGGCTCGGCCAGCCACAGCAGTGTCGGGGCAGCCTTGATCCTCTCCCACCAGTCACTGCCAGCCCTGGGGGACACACAGACACACACAGATTGGACTATTAGTACAGTCAATGGAGTATATACACACACACACACACACACACACACACACACACGGCCCGGTAGCTCAGTGGTTAGAGCGCTGGCTTCACAAGCCAGAGGACCGGGGTTCGATTCCCCGGCCGGGTGGAGATATTTGGGTGAGTCTCCTTTCACGTGTAGCCCCTGTTCACCTAGCAGTGAGTAGGTACGGGATGTAAATCGAGGAGTTGTGACCTTGTTGTCCCGGTGTGTGGTGTGTGCCTGGTCTCAGACCTATCCCAAGATCAGAAATAATGAGCTCTGAGCTCGTTCCGTAGGGTAACCTCTGGCTGTCTCGTCAGAGACTGCAGCAGATCAAACAGTGAACACACACACACACACACACACACACACACACACACACACACCAATTATTTCTAAGTATATATTGATGATATACAAGAGAATTTAAGTAGCTACATAAATTTGTTTGCAGACAATGCGAAACTTTTGAGAGTAATAAGAAACATCGAGGACTGTATGGAATTACAGAAAGATATTGACAAGATCTGGGGATGGAACCAAAAGTGGAAACTAAAATTTAATACCAGAAAGTACCAAGTAATGGAGATGGGTAAAAGTAATAGAAGACCTAAGTGAGAGTTCAAATTTGGAGAAGATACTTAATGAAAAGAAAAGAAGAAAAAGATGTGGGAATCATTATATAAGACACCTTGACTCTAGAAAGACAAATAAATGGGTTATTTGCTTCAACATGCAAGACACTAACAAATATCAGGATGATGTTCAATTACATAGAGAAAAGTATGATGAAAAGATCATAACCACTATGATAAGACATAGATAAGAATATGCAGCAGTGGTGTAGTCACTATACAAGCAGAGGGACATCAGGAAACTTGAAAGAATCCAAAGGACCACTAAAAGATGATGCCAGAAATAAAGGATCTTCCCTATGAAGAAAGACTGAAGGAAATAGAATTAACAACTTTGAATGCTAGATGGGAAAGAGAAGATCTAATAACAATGTATAAGTTAGTAAACTGTATGGAAAAGATAGATCACAAAACCTAGTATCTCTGATGAAGAATGGAGATACACGAACAAGAGGACACTCCAAGATCATAAGTCAGTGTTTGAGGAACATTAAAAAGTTTAGTTTTCCACACAAGATGGTAGACATCTAGAACGGCTAAAGTGAAGAGATTGTAGTAGCAGAAAGTGTGCACAAATTTAACGAAAAGTTGGATAAAAGTAAATATGGAGACAGGTCAATATGAGGCCTGTTCAAACCCTGTAATTTACAACTAAGTAAATACACACACACACACACACACACACACACACACACACACACACACACACACACACACACACACACACACACACACACACACACACACACACACACATTAAAAATGATGTATACAAACATAGATGGGATTTTATCTAGTAAATTAGAATTAAGAGATTACATAAAGAAAGAAGAACCAGATATTGTATGCCTGGTGGAAACAAAGTTAAATGAGGCAATAAAATAGACATAGATAAAAGGTATAATATATGGAGGAGAGAGAGTGGGTAAAGGAGGAGGAGGAGTCATGATGATGTTAAGGAAGGAGATAGTGGTAAATCAAGTGGAGTTTGGGAAGGAAAATCAGAAATACTGTATGTTAAGATGCATATTAACAAAAGGAGTTAACAATCATTGGAACATATGTGCCACCAAAACAAACTCATGGACTAACCAAGAATATAGAGACATGATAGATGACACAATAAGGAGTCTTACAAGAATCATTAAGGAAAGGAGAAAAGTGATATTGATAGGAGATTTCAACTGTAAGGAGGTAGACTGGGAAAATTATGAAAGTGGTATGGGGAAGATGCCTGGGAGATAGATTCCTGAACCTAATGATAGATAATTTGATGGTCCAAAGAGTAAAGGAAAACACAAGATTCAGAGGAAACGATGAGCCGGCAAGATTAGACCTAGTTTTACAAGGGATATACCAATTAACGATGATATAAGATACAAGTGCCCATTGGGAAAGAGTGACCATGTAATATTAGAGATGGATATAGAAGAAGGAAAGGAAGATAGAGATGAATCATACAAAGGAGACCGATTAAATTACAGAAAGGCTGATATTGAGAATCTCAAGAACTATTTTAAAACGTAAACTGGGAGGAGATGGAAAACTCATTAACGGTTCAAGAGAAATATAACTTATTTTTGGAAATATACAAAACTGGGGTCAGGAATATGTTCCGAAATATAGACCTAAAGAAGAAGGAAAGAAAGATTGGTTTAATGCAAGATGTGCTAGGGCAAAGGAGAAACGAGATGGAGCATGGAAAAGGTGGAGAAGAAACAGAAATCCAGAAAATAAGGAAAACTTCAAAACAGCAAGAAATGAATATGCTAAGGTGAGAAAGGAAGAAGAAAAGAACTATGAAAAGGACATTGTCGAAAAATGTAAGGAACAACCAAAATTGTTCTACAGATTCATAAATGGAAAAATAAGACAAAAAGAAACAATAGAAAGGTTAAAAGGAGAAAACGGAATGGTGGAAGACCCAAAAGTATGGCAGAACTGTTAAATAGTAAATTTCATGAGGTCTTTACTAAGGAATCCAAATTTGAAAGACCACAGGGTAATAGAGACTGTCTATATGAAAGAGATTAAAGTAACCAAGCTTGAAATAAAAAGTTGATGACGGAATTGGATGAGGAAAAGGCAATGGGACCGGATGAAGTCTCAGGCAGAATACTGAAAGAATGTAGGGAAGAACTAGCAAGTCCAATATACAACATCATAAAATGCTCAATAGAAAATGGAACAGTGCCAGTGGAGTGGAAAAGAGCTGAGGTGGTTCCCATATATAAGAGCGGAAGGAAGGAAGAACCTTTAAATTACAGGCCGGTATCACTAACTAGTGTAATATGCAAGATGTGTGAAAAAGTAATAAAGAAGCAATGGATCGAGTTTCTTGAAGACAACAAAATATTATCAAATAGCCAATTTGGTTTTAGAAAAGGTCGGTCATGTGTGACAAATTTATTGAGTTTCTACTCTAGAATAGTTGATAAAGTACAAGAGAGAGAGGATGGGTTGACTGTATTTATTTAGATCTAAAAAAGGCTTTTGATAAAGTGCCACATGAAAGATTACTATGGAAGTTAGAGGAGAAGGGTGGCTTAAAAGGAAGCACATTGAGATGGATGAAGAATTACTTAAGGGGGAGAGAAATAAGGACGATAGTTAAAGATATGAAGTCCAAGTGGAGAACAGTAGACAGCGGAGTGCCACAGGGGTCAGTATTGGCACCAATACTTTTTCTCGTATATATAAATGACATGCCAGAGGGAGTGAACAGCTACATAAATCTGTTTGCGGACGATGCGAAACTGTGCAGAGTCATTAAACAAAAGAGGATTGTGAAATACTACAGGAAGACTTAAACAAGATCTGGAAATGGAGCAAAAATGGGAGATGGAATTCAATGTGGACAAAAGCCATGTCATGGAAATGGGAAAAAGTGAAAGACGACCAGTGGGAATCTATAAGATGGGAGATGGAGTAGAACTAGAAAAAGTAAAAAAGGAAAAGGACTTGGGAGTGACAATGGAAGAAAATAATCAACCGGTTAGCCATATTGATAGAATTTTCAGAGAGCGTATAATTTGCTAAGGAATATTGGAGTAGCATTTCACTATATGGACAAGGAAATGATGAAGAAATTGATAAGTACTAAAATAAGACCTAGATTGGAATATGCAGGAGTTGTGTGGACTCCCCATAAAAAGAAACACATAAGAAAATTAGAGACTACAAAAAATGGCTACAAGAATGGTTCCAGAATTTAAAGGGATGGCATATGAGGAGAGACTAAAGGCAATGGATCTACCAACCTTGGAGCAGAGAAGAGAGAGGGATCTGATACAAGTTTATAAATTGATTAACGGAATGGATGAAGTGGATAATGAGAAACTGATCCTGAGAGAAGAATATGACTTTAGAAGCACAAGATCGCATAGTAAGAAACTAAGGAAGGGACGATGTCTGAGAGATGTTAAAAATTTAGTTTCCATAAAGATGTGTTGAGACTTGGAACAGTTTGAGTGAGGAAGTGGTATCAGCAAAGAGTGTACATAGTTTTAAAGAAAAATTGGATAAGTGTAGATATGGAGACGGGACCACACGAGCATAAAGCCCAGGCCCTGTAAAACTACAACTAGGTAAATACAACTAGGTAAATACACACACACACACACACACACACACACACACACACACACACACACACACACTGCGCAACATGGCGGCCGTGAACTCGAAAGATGAATCAGACTTCACAGGATTTCAAGGAATAATGGAGAAGAGCGCTTATGTGAAGAAAATTCTGGAGTTGGAAGGTAAAATTGAAAAACTGTTTGAAAAGTATGGGGGCCTGGAAACGAGTTATGACAATGTAATGAAAGAGTGTGCCGATATGAAGAAGGAAAATGAAGTACTGAAAGAGGAAGTTAAGCTAATTAAAGTGAATTGCGAAAAATGTGGAGAATCTCTAGGAAAAGTGATGGAGAAGCAGGCTGAATGGAAAAAAGTCAGGAAGTGGAAAGAAAGGAGGTAAATTACAAAGTTGCAAGTCTGGAAAAGGAAATCAAAGAGTCTGGGAGAAAACTTTGGGCCTTGCTGAAATTATAGATCAACAGATCATAGAAGAGAAGATTGCTGAGAAAGTGGTGAAGGTTATTAAATCAAATGAGACATTGGTGAGGGAAACTGTAGACAAAAAGAGATGTGTGGTGATATTTGGTGTGGAGGAGGATAAGACACCGAGTAAAATGGAGAGAGAAAAACATAAAAAGGTGATAAATAATATCATTAATGTGGTGCAGGAGGAGGAAAAGACCTAGTACAAGAAATAGAGGACTTCCATAGAATTGGAAAGTTCACAAGAGAAGGTATGAGGCCAATAAGAATCAAACTTAAGTCACAAAAGGATGTAGATGAATTGGTGGAGAAGTCATGGAGGCTAGCCCAGCAGGAAACAACAAGGAAGATTTGGTTGAGAAGAGATCTCGGTGAAAAGGAAGAGAAATGTTAAATGAGTTGAGAAAGGAGGCTTTGAAAAAAATGAAGAGAGGACAGAAGAGGAGAAGAAAGAGTTTTCTGGAGAATCTTGGATATGAGACTGAGGAAGTGGTTCATAACCCAGAAAAGTACAGCAAGAAAGGACTAAAGAAACTTACGTATGAGCGGAATGTAATGTATTCCAACATAAATGGAGTGATATCGGGATTTTAGAACTCAACGATTACTTGAGGACAAGAACCCAGATATTGTGGGTCTTACTGAAACAAAACTGAGAGAGGAGAAGACCTGATGATGGTTGGAGAAGGAAATATAATGTTTGGAAAAGAAATAGAGTAGGTAAGATGGGAGGAGGAGTGATGTTGCTGGTTAAAAAGATATAAAGGTGGATCAAGTGAAAGAAGGTATGGGAAAGGCAGAAGTGCTAAAGATCAGAGCAGAAACTAATGAAGGAAAAAGAGGCACTACATAGTGGTGTACGTACCACCTAAGACAAATGCATGGTCAGTACAGGAATATGAAGAAATGATAAGTGATACAGGAACATGTCTGGAAGAAATGTTGGGTGGCTGTGAACGAACTATAATGATGGGAGATTTTAATTGTAAAGAGGTGTGTTGGGAGGACTGGTCAATGGAAGGATCAGAGACAACATGGGGAAATACACTATTGACACTGGCAATGGAAAATGTGTTAACTCAGTGGGTCAAAGAAGATACTAGGTTTGGAGGAGAGGGAGCATCGTCAAGACTGGACTTGGTCTTTAGTACAGAGCCAATGGTCATTGAGGAGATGAGGGTGGAGTGCCCTTTAGCAAGAGTGATCATGCAGTTTTGGAGTTCAAGGTGATAGATGAAGAGAAATCTAGAAGAAATGAAGAATATAAAGTGGGAAGATGGAATTATGCCAAGACAGATTTTGGAAACCTAAAGAAATTCTTTCAAGAGACAAATTGGATGAAATTCAAGAGTGCTAAGGAGCAAATGAAAAGTGGAAGGAATTTATAAAAATATACAAAGAAGGTGAGAAAAATTTGTACCAATAAGACAACATAGAGAAGTTGGAAAGCAGGACTGGTTTAACGATAGATGTGAAAAGGCTAGAACAAGAAAAGAGGATGCATGGAAGAGGTGGAGAAGGAAAAGACGGATTAAGCAGTGGGAAAGTTACAAAAGAGCAAGAAATGAATATGTGTTGATTAGAAGAGAAGAAAGAAAGAAACAAGAAAAGGATATAATTGATAAATGTAAAGACCAACCAAGGCTTTTTACAGACATGTGAACAACAACATCAAAAATAGAGAAAGTATTGAAAGTTTAGAAGTAAATGGAGTATGCAGTGAAGATCCCAGGAAATGGCAGAGGCTATGAATGGATGCTTTCGGAAGGTATTCACAAAGGAGACTGCTTTTGACAAACCACTGGTAATGGAACAGAAAGGGATTATGAAGGAGTTTCAAGTAACTGTGGAGGAGATCAAGAATATGATGGGGAGTTTAGAAGTGAGAAAAGCTGTGGGACCTGATGGGGTATCAGGATGGATTTTAAGAGAATGCAGGAGCAACTGGCAGAAAAAGTTTGTGAAGTAATTGATGCCTCATTAAGGGAAGGTGTAGTGCCCCAAGACTGGAAAAGAGCTAACATTGTCCCAATCTATAAATCAGGTAACAAGAGAGACCCATTGAACTATAGACCAGTGTCACTTACAAGTGTGGTAGCTAAGATGTGTGAGAGGGTGGTGAAGAATAGATGGACAGACTTCTTGGAGAAAAATGACATACTTTGTGAGTGTCAATTTGGTTTTAGAAAAGGGCGTTCATGCACGACAAACCTGATATGTTACTATTCGAGGGTGATAGATGTAATACAGGAAAGAGATGGTTGGGCTGATGGAATATATCTGGATTTAAAAAGGCCTTTGATAAGGTACCACACGGAGACTGATCTGGAAACTTGAAATGGTAGGAGGAGTGCATGGCAGTTTACTAAAATGGATGGAAGACTTTTGGTAGGAAGAGAAATGAGAACAATAATTAAGGACAGACCATCAGAATGGGGCTTGGTGGAGAGTGGAGTTCCACAGGGATCAGTGTTGGCACCAGTAATGTTCGCGGTCTACATAAATGACATGGTGGATGGGGTGTCCAGTTATGTGAGCCTATTTGCAGGCGATGCAAAATTGTTAAGAAAAGTGAGATGTGACAAAGATTGCGAACTACTCCAGGAAGACTTGGACAGAATATGGAAATGGAGCTGTACATGGCAAATGGAGTTCAACACGACAAAATGCAAGAAAATAGAGTTTGGCAAGAGTGAAAGAAGAATCAGGAGTATGTACAAGATAGGAAATGAAGACATAAAACCAGTCATGAAGAAAAAGACCTTGGGGTGACAATTACCAATGACCTATCGCCAGAGAGACATATAAACAAAATAATTGGAGAAGTATTGAACTTATTGAGGAACATAAGAGTGGCGTTCGTATATTTAGATGAAGAAATGATGAAGAAAATAATTACTGCAATGATAAGACCGAGGCTTGAATATGCAACAATACAGTGGGCTCGAACTTAAAGAAACACATAAGGAAACTAGAGAAAGTACAGAGGGCTGCAACAAAATGGTGCCTGACTTAAGAGATTTGACTTATGAAGACAGACTGAAAAGAATGCAACTTCCGACCCTGGAAAACAGAAGAAAGGGAGACCTGATAGCAATATACAGAGTGATGATTGGCATGGAAAAATGGATAGGGAAGATCTGTGTATGTGGAATGAAAGAATGTCGAGAGGGCATGGGAAAAAACTAAAATGGCCACTTATAGGAGAGATGTGAAAAATATAGCTTCCCTCATAGAAGGGTGGAAGCATGGAATAGTTTAGACGTGGAAGTGGTCAACGCAAGGAATATTCATGATTTTAAGAAAAAGCTGGACATTAATAGATATGGAGACGGGACAACACGAGCATAGCTCTTTTCCCGTATGTTACAATTAGGTAAATACAATTAGGTAAATACACACACACACACACACACACACACACACACACACACACACACACACACACAGATATGAGATGAGTGCACACATGCAGCTCTAATCCTGCACAACAATAACAAAAACACAACAAAGTAAATACAATTATGTATTTGCTGAACATACACAATATTCCTCTTCCAAAAAAGTAAGAAGAAAAGTACATTCCCTAAATAAATGAAAAATAATACAAGTAACAAATAAATCATCCAATCAGAATAAACATGAATAAATAAATACAAAACTCTGAGGATTTGATGCATCTTAGGCTTAAGAAAGCTTCCTCTCACACAGTGCAGTTGTTTATCATGTTTACGCCACCACCAGATAAGTGATACAGCTTACCAGAACCAGCATTGTGCAGTGAAGAAATAAAGGAAGTAGGGACGATGATAAGATAGGGGAAAACACACCACTGAGAAAAAAACATGGTATATTTTTTTTCATGTTACACATAGAGATGAAGAAACCAAGAAACTGAATAGCAGGTCAGAAAAAAAGATATGGGATCTCACACTACTGAAAAAAACATGGTGTATTTTTCATATTACGAAGAAACCAAGAAATCAACGGGCAGATTTGAAAAATAATATGGTAGAACAAAAAATTGATAAGTACTGATGGACTGAAATGGAAAAATATGAAAATGGAAATGAACTGGAAGGAGGGGTAAAAATAGAGAAATGGATAAGAGAGAGAGAGAGAGAGAGAGAGAGAGAGAGAGAGAGAGAGAGAGAGAGAGAGAGAGAGAGAGAGAGAGAGAGAGAGAGAGAGAGAGAGAGAGAGAGATGTACACTCTCACACACATAAGCAGGATAAGCTATCACTAGGTACATATGAAAATAGAAACACAAAATAGAGATACAAACTCAGTGGTGAAATACAACACGCTTCAGAACAGACAGAGACGGGATTCCAAGAATGTAATCTTGTGAGTTGCTGAGGTAAATGCGTACCTTTTGGCAACAAGCTGCATATAATTTTTGACAGGCAGGAGTCCATTGTCACCAATCAGCTGTTTGTTCTGATGCAGTGCCACCAGGAAGGCCACAGCTGAAGGGAGGTAAAAAGAGTTACTAAGTTTTATGAGCGGCATCTTCATTAGGCATTTAATATATTCTTTTCTTTTGTTCTGGCCAGAAGTTCTCATATAAAAACATGTAGACACACACGTAACAAAATTCAGTATCTTATGTTCCAATAGTATTTCCTGTGTCTATCACTGTTACCACCCACACTCTCTCTCTCTCTCTCTCTCTCTCTTCTCTCTTTTACTTTCTATCCACCCTGACACTGCTTTTCCCTACCTAGCTATGCCTTCCTTAACACCCATTCTCTCTTTTCCCTTTCCCATATGTATTTGAACTTTTTCTTGTCTCCGTTTCTTTTGTCCATAACATTTACAATCTTTCCCTTCCCTCACATCTCTCAAATTAAAAAGCTTTCCATGTCAGTCTTTTTCCTAACCAATCTTTTTCTCTTCCTTTCCATGTATCTGTCCCATTTCTATCTTCCTTTCCTGTTCTATTTCATTCTTTCCTTGTTTCTTCCTTTCCCTCCTTTCCTACTTCATTCTTTTCTTTCATCTACACATCCACTTGGAAAACATTTCTGCAATATAGTTATACTGATTCATTAATGTAATATTTGTCCATTCTTCTGCTACAATTTACTGTCCTCCTCTTACTCTCCATCCTTCCTCTCCCTCTTCCCTCTCTTTACTTACCATATATGAAGGCAAGGAAGCGCAGGTACACAATTCTTGTTAACCAGTAAGAGTCAGGAAGAAGAGTTGCATCATGCCTCTCTGCTCTTCCCTCACTCTCCTCCTCACTCTTCTTGTCCTTCTCCTGTGATTCCTCTTCCTTCTCCATCAGTGGTTTATCTCCTGTATCTTCCTCCTTTTGCTTATATTCACATCCTTTCTTTACCTTTCTCTTCTTCCTTTTCTTTCTTGTTCTTCTTGTGGTCTCTCTTTGTTTTGTCATTTTTCACATCCTTATTACTTTCCTTTCCTTCTTTGTCTTCATCCTCCTTCTCTTGTCCTTCTTTTGTCTTCTCTTTTCTTTCCTTTACCACCTCATCCAGGTCCAGCAAGGTCTCTTCCTCTTCCTCCTCCACCTGTCCTTCCCACCTGCTTTCTGTGGGAGGTGATAATTACAACCAGTCCACACGCTTTACTCACACACCACCTATGAAGAAGTCAAGAGAAGGAAGTGTCAAGGTAAGAGTGGCTTTAACAAGATTCTACACTATCTGCTTTGGCCTTATATTCTGTTCCCTACCATACAAATTTCATTTTTGTGTTAAGTGCATAATGGAGGTGATTGTGTGATTGTATCTAGTATAGAGGTGTACATTTCTCAATCTTTCTCTCATTGCAAACCTTTCTAAATCTTGGTTTAACTCAGCTTATTCTTGTGGCATACTGATAGAGAGGAAGCCTACAAACGACAGAAAAGACTTTAATAAACAACTTACAGTTCTATGATTTTGAAAAGACCTAAAGTGCATATTTCTTTCTGATAAAAACTTGGAACCTGGAAACATTACCCCTTCATGCAAGTTGCAGACCAGTACAGCCTTTCATATTATCACTGCCATTATCATTTTCATTTAGATCCTTATTTTCCTTAAGAGGCTGAACTGTTTATGAGTCTCTCTCTCAGCTTTAGTCACAGATTATCACTTCTCTAAAGTTCATTCTTCTTCACATACTATCTCTTGCTCTTTTTGGTCTCACAACTGGTCTCCTAACTACCTCTGCTTTCATTTCTTCTGAATGGAATGACCTTCCTTCCTCCTCCATCAGACAAATAGAACACTATGGTGATGAAAACAACTCCAGCTTCCCTAAACACTAACAAAACAATCATGGAAACAGTGAGATGAGCAATGAGCAGAAATGGATGCCAGGAAAGCAGTTTGGTTTGTACACAATGGTAATTAGGATACAAGAATGAAAACGAGAGGAACATGAGATAGCAACAACCATACCAAGGAGACAATATGGAGTGTACGTACCAGCATGGAAAAGTATTGAACAAAAGAGAAACAGACACATGGTAGGCAGTCTGGTTTGTACACTATGGTGCTTGGGATATGAAAATAAAATACAATAATATGTGATCACAACTCTGCAAGCAAGACTTTGTTGGATAGTACCTGTTTGAAAAGTTAAATAAATGAATAATTAAAAAAATTAACAATACAAAAAAAAGAAAAGAAAGAAAGAAAGAGGAGAGAAGAGGCAGAGGATAACAAAGGGCGTATGTACTGTGTAGATAGAGAGGTAACACGTCTGACATGCAAACTAGCAGGCCACATGACTCAAACAGACACACACACAAACATACAATAAATAAATAAAAATAAATATAAATAAGTAAATAAAAAAAATAAACATCCTCTTGTTACTTTAAAAGAGACGACACACTCACACTCACTGGCTCAAACATCACCACCTCACAACACAACAATCAAACAACACCAATAATATAAACAGTGCGATCTTGTCTCTCACCGGTCTCCTCTCCTTCCCTCCCCCTCCTCCTCCTGATGCTCATGTCTCCTGTCTCTTCCATCACGTCAGCCAGTCATGTCCCGCCAGCAGCCGCCCCACACCTGTCTCACACCTGTCGTGGCCGTGACGTGAGGAATAGGCGTGCCGTCCTCCCGTCAGCTAAAGGGGAGGTGGTGAGCAGCTGAGCGCAGGACCAACACTCACACTATCTGA
>NC_059285.1:16023777-16053777 GCF_017591435.1 Portunus trituberculatus
CTGCTGCAGTCTCTGACGAGACAGCCAGACGTTACCCTACGGAACGAGCTCAGAGCTCATTATTTCCGATCTTCAGATAGGCCTGAGACCAGGCACACACCACACACCGGGACAACAAGGTCACAACTCCTCGATTTACATTCCGTACCTACTCACTGCTAGGTGAACAGGGGCTACACGTGAAAGGAGACACACCAAATATCTCCACCCGGCCGGGGAATCGAACCCCGGTCCTCTGGCTTGTGAAGCCAGCGCTCTAACCACTGAGCTACCGGGCCGTGTGTGTGTGTGTGTGTGTGTGTGTGTAATTGATTATTACTTGACCCATGCATGACCTTCATCTTTCATCGCCTTCATCTTCATCCTAACTCCCCATTTGTCGAGTGGTTTAGAGTTACCTACATATCACTATGATAGCCAGGTTCTAGGTGGTAACACCCAAGATGAGCTTGGGTGGTGATATGGGCCGTGATAATTATATGGGTACCACTATAAATAAAATTGCCTGCGCCACTAATGGGCGGAAGCTGAACAGCGCTTCCCATACACTCTTCAAGTGTGCCTACAAGCGCTATAGGCGCCGTAAAAAAAAAAAAAAAAAAATGTCCCCAGGCTTTTTCTTTTCTCCGTCATCGCCTTTTGATGCCACCAATGCATCCCTGGCAGGCTAGCTCACCCGTTCCCTGCCCTGTAGCTTAATTGTGATTAAGTTATATACGTGTCATAACAAAGGGACATTAGCAAAGTTTTTAGGATCAGTAGCCAGGACAGAACCAGATATAATGGGTTCAAGATTGAGAAATTAAGATTTAGGAAAGAAATGGGAAGGAACTGCTATTTCTCTAATTGATTGATGAATGGAACGGACTCAGTAATCATATTGTTAGTGCTGTCAATAGGGAGCTTTAAAAGATGAATATAGACAAAATTATGGGTGAGGATGATTGTTGGATTTAGGTAGTTTGTTCACACAGACTGCCACGTTTAAGTCTGACGAACTCTTGCAGCTTCCTTAACTTTCTTATGTTCTTATCTCATTACTTTGATGACTACAATATAAAAGCCATAAATCAGGACACAGAGGCACAACAGCAACAGCAACAGACACACCTTCAGCACCGCGACAACAGTGTGGTTAGGACATCCCTGTACTTCATCGATACTCTCTGAGACCGAGTTGTCCTCACCCCTGTTGTTGTAATGGCGAGAAAGGCGGTGGCTCGTGGGGCGCGGCCTTTGCTGTGCCACAATCATCGTCTTGATGACGCTATTGACCTTCTTGGTGCAGAAGAAACCATGCAGCAGGAGGCAGGCTGCGCCCAGGATGTAGAAGGCCACGAAGATGTTTTGTGTGTCTCGGGTCATGGTTAGGTATAGGCCATAGGCACACACACACACGCACGGCAGCAACACACACAAGCACAACCGCAGCCCGAAGTCCAGCACCAAGGCATCCCGGAGAGAATACAGCAGGCTTGTGGAGACGTCTGAACCATGTTCTTTGTCAGAGGCGATGCGGCGGTCCAGGCCAGCCATGGCCTTGCAATAGGTCAGACAGCTCTTGAGCACCACTAGCATCCACAACAGCACGGAGGCTACGCTCAGGATGAGAAGGAACACCTCCAGTCCTTGAAAATCTTCAAAGATGAGCTCGTCTACTGTGGTAGTGGTAATGGTAGACACGGCTTCAGTAATGGTGATGTAAGTGGTAGTGGTGGTGGTCGTGGGAGTGGTAGTGACAGAAAGGCAGTCAGGATCAATTTTCTCACCATAGCAATACAAAATTGTAGCCGACACGTTATATTTGATCAGTATATCTGACTTTCTATAATTGGTTAGAAGTTTCGTCTCTCCCATTTCGACCTCCTCATAGGAGTAAATCAAGGGTCCTACGGGAGTTCTGTACACGTAGGTGATCTTCACCGCCGAATGCCTGGGCGTCAAGTAAAATGGAGTTTTATAATCATATATGCCTCCATCCAATGTCATAGGACATTCCTTTGGACACGTGACGCCAGCGCCCTGCGAAGCCGGGATGTCGGGGATCGCATTCCCCAGCCCTAACAAAGCCTGCATCAGGCTGAGCAGAGCAAGGGTAGCAGCCATGTAGTAAGGAAAGCTGGGGTTGTGCAGGCTGAAGTGGTGGTTGATGAGTCGGTGAGGCTGTGACTGCCACAGCTTATGATAGGTGAGGTGTATTTTTCACAGACTCACTACCAGTTAGGGTTGCCATGTTTGTCCTTTTAAGGACAGTCTGTCCTTTTTTTAGCCTGTTTGTCCTTAAGTTTTCTTGTAAAAAAGGACAGTCAAAATCTGTCCTTTTCTGTCCTTTTTTCAGCAAAATTTATTTATTTATTTGTTTATTCATTGTGAACCACGGATCCGGTCAAACCTTCAAACACGCAGTCAATAAATTTGTTTCTGCAACTTCCTATCTTTTATTGTTTTATCATATTTGTTCTTGTGTTATATGAAAATAAATCGAGCATATTATAAACTTATGATTTTTCTGTGGGATCGCAGACTGGTAACTATAATAAGCAACCGGCAACTCCCTTAAAAAGCGCTCCCACTCCCAGCCTCCCAGTCTAGCCTAAATGTTGTTAAATTTCATATAACCCTGCAAGTTCTCTCTCTCTCTCTCTCTCTCTCTCTCTCTCTCTCTCTCTCTCTCTCTGTTATACACTTTTAAACACATACCTTAAACACACACACACACACACACACACACACACACACACACACACATATATATATATATATATATATATATATATATATATATATATATATATATATATATATATATAATACACACACTTTTTGTTGTGCTGTCCTTTTTTGGAGGCAAATGTCCTTTTTTTAAAGCAGGTCTGTCCTTTTTTCATGTGTAGTGTCTGGCAACCCTGCTACCAGTGCCTACCTCAACTATCCAGTTTTCAGTGTTCGCCGGCTGGTTTAATTCAGGAGTGGATAATTCCGGTCAGAACTTCTCGCGGTACACAATACTCGTCTCTAAAACACTTTATATATTATATATTACGATGTACGTATTGATCATTTACCATGCTTTTACTACTTCCAGTGTTTTAATTGTCTTTGGGTATTTTACTATGGAATCTTTTTTTATAGTTACATCAGCTTATACGACGAACATCATTATATAGAGGAAAATAATATAGTCGCCTGTTGGTGATGGAAGAAGCACGACTTAGCACGTACTGCAGCATCCTCGGGATATCTCGATCGGTTTTGGCCGTAGGTTTTCTATTTTTCTCATAAAGAAACTGAACAAAAAAAATAGATGCATGCACACTTTCCTTTTGAAGCATCTTAATCTCTGCAGAAATTAGGAGAAATATGTGTTAAAGATTTGTGCTGTATTAAGGCGAGTTAACACGTCAATATTGCGACTAAAATTGCAAGTCGCTAGGAGTATCGACTGAGCCATTTTAGTCGGAACACGTTCCGACTAAAATGGCTGGTTGGCTGGAAGTGAATGTAAACAAACAATATCTCAACAAGATGTCAAGTGACGATGACGATTGCGATCAAAATCATCAAATCATCACAAGTATTCAATCCTCACCAACAACACCCTGCATAGAGGGAAGCAGTAATCGGAGAGTGGCAGCTTTCTCATCGAACGCCAATTTGCGTTTAATTTAATTGCTCTAGAATTCATCTTTTTCCCTCACCAACTCCAAAATCTTATCGACATCAACACCACATTTTCATACCTTTCTCCGTGACCTCACAAGGTAAACAAAGTCGCAAATCGACTGGTTTTCAAGTGACTAGGCACCGTTATTCAATCGAAAACTCTACCAATTTGCAATTTCAGTCGCAAATTGACGTGTGAACCCTTTAACCAGACATGCCCGGAATTCACGTATCAAAATCTGCGTCCGGGGCCGGATTTTTTTTTAAATTCCTCAAATGTTCGGAATCTTAGCTTCCATCAATGACTTAAAAAAAAAAAAAAAAAAAATCATATTCCTATAGGTTGCAGTGGTGGAAGAGAAAAAACTGCTTTAGTCTGGTTTCACTCAAGATTAACGTGTATGGATCTTGTATGGAATCATTACTTAATCATCTCACGTTACACTTGTTTGAGGTCTTGTGACCTTGTTACTGCAGCAAAGGTTAATAAATTGTTGTTGTTGTTGTTTTTTATTAATTAACATGCTTTCCAATATTCTATCAGATGTTAGTAAAAACGTCTGTTGAACACTAAAGGGTTAATATATGAAAACCCTTTTATTTTGTGTAATGTATGCAGTCAAACCCTTATGGGAAGCAGTTAGCAAATAACATACCAATACAGTGATTGTTAAGTGCTCATATGTCATGTCCCAACATACAAACTCCATAAAATAATAAATAAATCCCATAATTCCAGAATACTAATGAAAAGCTTACCCTTACTTCTTACTTCAACATAGAAAAACACCCAGATAGATTAAAAACAACGTATGTACTACAAAAGAACAAAATAACTAAAACCCATAAATACCAACAATCATGCCATGGTAATAACAAATATTATATTCATGATATAAGAATGACAACACATTATCCTTTCATTCTTTTACTAAATAAAGAGCAGAAAAGAAACAATAGATGAAAAAAAAAAAAAAAAAAAAAAAAAAAAAAATGCTGTAATAAAATATCCCCTGACAGAAAGGGAGACTATATATATATATATATATATATATATATATATATATATATATATATATATATATATATATATATATATATATATATATATATCCATTATTTTCTTGTTTAAGAATGGGTGAGAGAAGAGGAGGAAGGGAAAATATACATCTTTACCATCTGCTCCCTTGTTACATTGTGTTGGGGAAGAGAAAGTAGTGGGATGAATGTATCACCACCACCACTAGTTCAAGAAGGGTCAAAGTAGAGGACGGGAAATTTACCACCCCTCTGTTACAAGGCATTGGGAAAGAGAAAGAGCAGGGAGGAATATATCTCCACCATCTTCTCCATGGCCTGCACCTCCTCCAGCAGCTCTCGACATGTCATCCCACACAGGGCCACAAGCACTTCCACTACACACCTGTAGCTCCTGGGCAGGCCACTCCACACCTGTTTCCACTTGTCCTTGGTGATGTCAAGCCCCTGCCACATCCTGTAGGCCGGCACTGGGACAAACAGGGTGTGGCTTAGTACCGTTGCTGAGGTGCCATCCTTCAGAAGTTGGTCCAGAGACTCATGTGCAAGGATGGATGAATTGCTGGAGGTGTGGGAGGAGGTGGAACTTGTAATGGCATCCTCGTCGTCAGATGAAAGTGACGTGCTGGGATGTGCTTCTTTTTTCCTCCATGGATATACTTTGTCCTCAGGGGAATGTGGAATTGTGTAAGGTATGCCTGTGTTTCTCCTCTGGCTCCCGTCCTCTTCTCCAGGAGGATATCTGCTCTTGGATGAGGTATCTTTTTCTATTGGCATATACAAGAAATTGGTACTTTTATTTGTACTTCTGTTCATGCCCTTTCTCATAAGATCCTTTGTAATGTGAGATCTTTGACCCCTAGTATACTCTGAAGCACATGAGACACCAGAGCCTTTATTTTCACCCTTTGCTGTAGTCTTGTTCTTATTTTTCCCAGCTGGTACACTAAAGCCTTCACTGTTTTCCTTTGCCTGGTTCTTGTACACAGGAAAATAACCTCCATGCAGAAATTTGAAGTTCCTTGAGTTTCTCTTAATAATGTGGGCTCCTTTGTCATAGTTGATCCTTTCTTCCTCCTTATGGCTACAGATTTCAGCTGAAATAAGTGTGCAATGCCTTTCATGACTATTCTTGGGTTTGTTAATGTTTCTGTTCTGTGGAGGGAAGTCTTCAGTGTTCTTGTGACAGCACCCTTCCCTGTGTTGCTTTCCCTGGCTAGATTTTTTTCTTTCCTTCATGCTGTTCCTCTTTCCATACTTTGTGGTGCAATTTGGAATGTGATTTTTTCCACATTGTTCTTCCATACATGAGTCTTTTCTATCCATCAAGTTGTATTTTTGTTTACCCCATGAGTACATGCTCTGAGTGTGCACACAATTCCAGTCTCTCCAATACTGGTCTTTTTTGTCTAACCTTTTCATATTCTTGCACTGACATACTTTCCCATTCCTTATGTAAGATTTTTGACTACTGGTATGGCATCTCTTTCTCCCTGATGTGGCTAAGGAGTCTTGTCTATATTGTAGAGCCCTGCATAGACTGGCTGCAGGAGTAGACTTAACCTGAACACCCACACATGAAGAGCTATTGTTTACTAGATCTGATGTGTTCACTGTATGCCTTTCATCCAACACACCTCTCATCCCCTGAGAACTCCCTGTTGCTACAGAATGAGTGTGCTTCCTTTCCCTATGGCGAGTGTTTGCAGTGGCCTTTGTATAATGCCTCCTCTTCCCATCTGGCTTCAGGGGGAGTGGACAGAGGGAGTGTGGGTATTTGACTGGCTTGAGACATAAGCTGGAGCCATGTTCCTTGAGTTGCTGCTGTATTTGGTGGAGGTGTTGTGTCCAAAACAGTTGTGTCGAGGAAAAGGTTGTCTGTAGCAGCTCCTGTGCCCTCTGATGGTTAAAGACAGGATATGTAAGATTTTTATTTTCCTATAGCAAATGTAGTGGTAGAACATTAGATTATCTGGTAGTCAGAACTGAAGGAATTTATCTAATTTACTTCCACTGTGCTTTTTGTTTCCTATCAATTTCAAGTATTTTGACTTTCAACACTTTACTTTATTCAGATTTCATTACTGTTTCCTTATCACACACCTGACAATTTACATCCTATATAGATTAGCAAAATTATTTCACATAAAGCCTTCCACATTTTGGTTTTCAGATTTTTAAATATCTCAACAAGTCTTCATTCTATAGTAACAATTAACATGACAAGAAAGGCATTTTCATCCACCATTACCCTCAGAAGCCTTGTGGAGGATTCTTGTTGGTGCCTATGCCTCGTGGTGGAGGAGGAGGAGGAGGAGGTGTATCTCTCTACGTATCTCTCCAGGGTGCCAAGTAGAGGATCATGTGGAGCACTCAATGCTATGATGTGAGCCTGCCACAGCTTCTCCAGAGGCAGACCCAGGCCCTCCAGCTGTCTCCTCATGTTTGGATAGTTTTCAAGGTCTGCAAGGAGAATGGTATGACTAGAGCTGCTTTGGGCAGTGTGTGTGTGTGTGTGTGTGTGTGTGTGTGTGTGTGTGTGTGTGTGTGTGTGTGTGTGTGTGTGTGTGTGTGTGTGTGTGTGTGTGTGTGTGTGTGTGTGTGTAGTGTTGTTGCTATTGTATGGATGGTAAAAGTGTGTTTCAGTGTAAGAGTGAAAGAAAACAAACAAACAAACAAATACACACACACACACACACACACACACACACAGAAGACTCCTATGGAAAATAGAACATATCGGAGGAACACAGGGAAATATCTTAAAATGGATGAAAGACTTCTTAATAGATAAGAAAATGAGGCCAATGATAAGAGACACTCCATCAAGTTGGAGCACAGTTACTAGTGGCGTACCACAGGGTTCAGTGCTGGCACAAATTATGTTCCAGGTATATATCAACGATACAAAAAAGGATCTGAGTAGTTATATAAATTTGTCTGTGGACGATACAAAACTTTTAAGAGTACTAAGGAACATTGAAAACTGTATGGAATTGCAGAAAGATATTGACAAGATATGGAAGTGTAGCCATGAATGGAAATTAGAATTTAATACCAGGAAGTGCCATGCAATGGATATGGGTAAAAGTAATAGAAGACCTGTGTGAATACAAAAAGATAGAAAAGATTATAATGAAAAGGAGTGGAGAGAAAGACCTGGGAGTGATAATACAAGACACCCTGACTCCAGAAAGACAAATAAATGGTTTTTGCCTCAACATACAGGACATTAACAAATATCAGGGTGCCATTCAATTACATGGATAAGAGTATGATGAAAAGATCATAATCACTATGATAAGACCAAGACTATAATATGCAGCAGTGGTGTGGTCATACAGGCAGAAGGACATTAAGAAATTGGAAAGAATTCCAAGGATTGCTACAAAGATGGTGCCAGAAATAAAGGATTTTCTCTATGAAGAGAGACTGAAGGAAAGAACTACCAATTTTGCAAGATAGACGGGAAAGAGGAGATCTAATAATGATGTATAAGTTAGTAAACTGTATGGAAAGGATAGATAGACAAGACCTGGTATCACTGATGGAGGATGGAGATAGACGAACATGAGGACACTCCAAGATCATGAAAAGTCAGTGTTTGAGGAACATTAAAAAGTTTAGTTTCCATATAGGACAGTGGACATCTGGAATAAATTGAGATAAGAGATTGTAGCAGCAGAAAGTGTGTACAAATTTAAGGAAAAAGTTGGATAAATGTAGATATGGAGACAGGTCACTATGAGCCCCATTCGAACCCTGTAATATACAACTAAGGAAATACAACTAGGTAAATACACACACACACGGGAATAGAGGCAGCAGGATCAGTACTGCAGAAGGTCAGTAGGTGTGCAAGATCAGCCATCAGTTTGGTCTCCAATGGCTTGGCAAGCACTGGTGGAGGAGCAATGGCCTCACACAGAGGGTTCACCTGCCTGCTGAGCCATGCCACCTCCACTAGGTACCTGGCAATGGGTAGAGGTAGAAAGTGTCTGATTGCAAGCTGCTCTACTTTACACAGTCTTGGGGCATAGAAGAAAAGACTATGCAGGAGGAGAGAGAAAGGCATTAAGGAATAGTGAAATAAAGGAACACTACTATTGTATTTCCAAATGCTTCAGTGCTTCATATAGTGAATATTTAGTGACAGAAAGCAAGAATGGTAACAATGTAAAAGGAAGAAAAAAAAGATAGTAAAATAGACCAATTACTTTTACATGTGTACTGTATTTCATTTATGCATCATAAAAGACAGGAGAAGAGAAGAGAAATAGAACACAGCCTTAATGAAAAGACACTGTAGAAGAAACTAAAAAACAATAAATGAGAATACAAACAAATACATATGCATTATTATACTGACAAAATTCATCCAGTTGTCCAGCTGAAGGAGCAAAAATATCAATATTAATACCTTCACACACTATGAACATAACTCCTTCAGTCAAGACCCACCCTTCCTTCCACACACCTCATCCATTCATCAAAGGAGAAGAGGGGACGAACAGGAGGATGTTGAAGGGCATCACCCATCATCACCCCATTAACTCGTGCTGCCACAAATGAAAGATGATGTTCTGAGGAGTCATTGAGGCCACAACACATCTTGAGGGCAACTAAGAGTGCTGCAGCAGCCTGGCACTCAACAGCAGGCACCTCCTTCTTGGCTAGGCCCTCCCATGCTGTCTCCTGTTTGTGCTGGGGGAGCCTCCTCAGGGCAATAACCTCCTCAGCCAAGGTGGAAGTCTCATCTGAAGGACAATACAGGTGACAATGATAGGGGATGGTGCAGGTGAGTGACATAAAGGCTGACAGTGACACAAAATTAAGAGAGAGAGAGAGAGAGAGAGAGAGAGAGAGAGAGAGAGAGAGAGAGAGAGAGAGAGAGAGAGAGAGAGAGAGAGAGAGAGAGAGAGAGAGAGAGAGAGAGAGAGAGAGAGAAGAGCAGAGAAGTGTTAATTCTCAGCTAAAAAAAAAAAAAAAAAAAAAAAAAGTAAATATACTGTACATACAAAACAACAATGAAGAATATACCAGTCTAGTTTCTTTCCTCAACTGAACGTATTAAAAATACCTTCCCTTACAAACACACACACACACACACACACAGCGTAGTGTAGTGGTTAGCACACTTGACTCACAATCGAGAGGGCCGGGTTCGAGTCCCGGTAAGCGGTGAGGCAAATGGGCAAGCCTCTTAATGTGTGGCCCCTGTTCACCTAGCAGTAAATAGGTACAGGATGTAACTCGAGGGGTTGTGACCTCGCTTTCCCGGTGTGTGTTGTGTGTTGATGTGGTCTCAGTCCTACCCGAAGATCGGTCTATGAGCTCTGAGCTCGCTCCATAATGGGGAAGACTGGCTGGGTGACCAGCAGGTGACCAAATTGAATTACACACACACACACACACACACACACACACACACACACACACACACACACACACACACACACACACACACACACACCACCTTCACCTACAGGGCAATCTGAGCACAGCCACCAGCTGGCTGATGACGGAGCCAGCTGGAGGGAAAGGAACAGCCTGCAGGGAAAGGAGGAGAGCAGTCTGGTAGGTAGCTTTCCTGATGGTGGTGGAGGAGGGCACTCTAGGCACCTTGAAGAAAATAGGACAGCTAGGGACGTAGCTCCTCAACACTCGGTTCACTGTGAAATGAGCCGACAGGAAGGGGATGTGGCCGCTTCGACACCATCTAAGGGGAAGAGCAAAAGCTGGTGGGAGGGAAGTTCTGGTGTGTGTGTGTGTGTGTGTGTGTGTGTGTGTGTGTGTGTGTGTGTGTGTGTGTGTGTTGTGTGTCGGTTGCCTGCTGGTCACCCAGCCAGTCTTCCCCATTATGGAGCGAGCTCAGAGCTCATAGACCGATCTTCGGGTAGGACTGAGACCACATCAACACACTCCACACACCAGGAAAGCGAGGCCACAACCCCTCGAGTTACATCCTGTACCTATTTTACTGCTAGGTGAACAGGGGCTACACATTAAGAGGCTTGCCCATTTGCCTCGCCGTCTCCAGGATTTGAACCCGGACGCTCTCGAGTGTGAGTCGAGCGTGTTAACCACTACACTATGCGGTGTGTGTGTGTGTGTGTGTGTGTGTATTTACCTAATTGTATTTACCTAATTGTAACATACGGGAAAAGAGCTATGCTCGTGTTGTCCCGTCTCCATATCTATTAATGTCCAGCTTTTTCTTAAAATCATGAATATTCCTTGCGTTGACCACTTCCACGTGTGTGTGTGTGTGTGTGTGTGTGTGTGTGTGTGTTATCATTGGTGTATGCAATCTTCTTCTATCTCTATCTGTCACATAACTTTATAATAATTTTGAAGGAGACAGAATGAAGAAGTATGCTAGTTATAGTTATTACATTTAGGACAAATGGTAGAACATCAATCTCCATAATCTCTCTCTCTTGTCAGAGTTGTACCTCACCTCAAAATATCCATGAGCAATATGCCTTGCCTGGTGATGAGGACACCCAAATACAGGAGTGTGAGGAGGAGGGAAAGCATGTTAGGTAGTGACCACACCTTCCAGGGACTCCATATCCTTTCATAAGTTCTCCCTTTCCTGCTGGTGAAGGAAGTGGCTCTTGTAGTCTTTCTTTTCCTTATTCCCTGATCTTGTTCAGAAGAGTTTGTGTGCTTTGTGTGTGAGTGTTTATACCTGCTTTGCTTTCTTAGATTATGTGTGCACCACTGTCTCTCCTCCTTGATTTTGTCATGTTTATGTGCGTGTTTTTGTTTCTTTTCCTTAATCCAGCCCTGTGTCACTTTCCTCTCCTTTAATTGGATGTGTGCACTCCTACCTCCATGTGCTTGAGTTGTGATGTAGGTCTCCTCCTCTCCCTGATGTGTGTGACTGGTGTATGGACTCCTCTCTCCATTGCTTCCTTTCCGAGTAGCAGCACCCTTCACCCTTGTCCCTTCCTTGACACCCACAGAGAAAAAAGTGTTGAGAGAAATGGCAAAGACAATGGCAAAGTGGCCTTGATATTGTGCTACTGCCTACTAGTGATGCAACATGGTGGTGGTGGTGATGGCATGATATAGGACAATATCTTTTACTGTCTCCTGGTTATGGTGGGATTAGCAGTAATGGTGGTGAAGGGTACGAAGCAGCTAACCTTATTTCACTTATACTTTACATACCACTAGTAGAGGAATTGTAGCTAGATTCAAGGAAATGTTTCTCTAACCATCACCAAGGTACTGTACAAGAAATCTCCCTTCACCTTATCCCCTTCCCTCTTCCACTCCTCTGAGCTCCAGCCACAGTGACCTTTCATAAGAGGCATGGATGTTTGGTTCCTTCTCTGTGCTTTTGTCTTCCTATGAAGTGAGAGAAATAGACATTTTGAATATGACATGACAGAGAGTGAAAGTGACTAGGACTCTGTCAGGATATAGACATTAAAAGGAATTAAAAAAAAAAAAAAAAAAAAAAAAAAAAAAAAAGATGAAAGAAAGTGTAAGATGTAAGAGAATGATATCAAAGTGATGGATACAGTGGGAAAATACAGGTAAAATTAACATAAATACATATACTGTATATGAAATTTAGGAAAAAGAAGAGAAAGGAGAGATTGGAGAGAATGAAACTAGAAATGTGAAGATGGTATAAAGAGAAAAAACATATAAAAGAGAGAGAGAGAGAGAGAGAGAGAGAGAGAGAGAGAGAGAGAGAGAGAGAGAGAGAGAGAGAGAGAGAGAGAGAGAGACCTCATATCATTCCTTCACTGACAGTATATACAATACAGAAAAAAAAAAAAAAAAAAAAAAAAAAAAAAAAAAAAGGCAATTAAGAATGAAGGAATACACTAAAATACACAATAATCTACTAATTCTGTCCCTTACTTATGACAAAAGGATGAAAAATAGTCTTAGGTAAGTAAGGCTCTTATGACCCAGTGACCCATTGTGACCTGGTGAGGGAGTGGGAGTCCCGTGGGTGGTGTGGCTGGTACTCCTGGTCTGACCCACTGGAGGCTGAGATGTCCTCTTTCTCCTCCTCCTCAAGTGACAGGTCCTCATAATGAATGTGAGCCACCTGTGGGTGACATAAGAACACTAGAGAAGCTGCAAGGAGTCACCAGGGCCACACATGGTGGTTCCTACAGAAAACCTACATATCTACATCACTATCTATAAGGCTTATCTAAGTGTGTGTGTGTGTGTATAATAAAGTAGTTTTCTTAATAATTGGAAAAAAAAGACTGGAGACTGGTATAGTAATGACCCATCTTATACATGTCAACCTTTATTTTGATAAGTGTAGATATCTGAAATGCACTCTGTATGAGGTATCGTGATAGCTAGAGGCAAAGTACACACACACACACACACACACACACACACACACACACACACACAAAGTCCAGTGAAGGTAAATATAAACTGTAGCCTGCGTTTGAGCCATCAGCTGGTTTGTTTACATCTGAGCAACATGGCGGCCGTGAACTCGAAAGATGAATCAGACTTCACAGGGTTTCAAGGAATAATGGAGAAGAGCGCTTATGTGAAGAAAATTCTGGAGTTAGAAGGTAAAATTGAAAAACTGTTTGAAAAGTATGGGGGCCTGGAAACGAGTTATGACAATGTAAAGAAAGACTGTGCCGATATGAAGAAGGAAAATGAAGCACTGAAAGAGGAAGTTAAGCTAATTAAAGTGAATTGCGAAAAATGTGGAGAATCTCTAGGAAAAGTGATGGAGAAGCAGGCTGAATGGAAAAAAAGTCAGGAAGTGGAAAGAAAGGAGGTAAATTACAAAGTTGCAAGTCTGGAAAAGGAAATCAAAGAGTCTGGGAGAAAACTTTGGGCCTTGCTGAAATTATAGATCAACAGATCATAGAAGAGAAGATAGCTGAGAAAGTGGTGAAGGTTATTAAGTCAAATGAGACATTGGTGAGGGAAACTGTAGACAAAAGAGATGTGTGGTGATATTTGGTGTGGAGGAGGATAAGACACCGAGTAAAATGGAGAGAGAGAAAACATAAAAAGGTGATAAATAATATCATTAATGTGGTGCAGGAGGAGGAAAAGACCTAGTACAAGAAATAGAGGACTTCCATAGAATTGGAAAGTTCACAAGAGAAGGTATGAGGCCAATAAGAATCAAACTTAAGTCACAAAAGGATGTAGATGAATTGGTGGAGAAGTCATGGAGGCTAGCCCAGCAGGAAACAACAAGGAAGATTTGGTTGAGAAGAGATCTCGGTGAAAAGGAAAGAGAAATGTTAAATGAGTTGAGAAAGGAGGCTTTGAAAAAAATGAAGAGAGGACAGAAGAGGAGAAGAAAGAGTTTTCTGGAGAATCTTGGATATGAGACTGAGGAAGTGGTTCATAACCCAGAAAAGTACAGCAAGAAAGGACTAAAGAAACTTACATATGAGCGAAATGTAATGTATTCCAACATAAATGGAGTGATATCGGGATTTTAGAACTCAACGATTACTTGAGGGACAAGAACCCAGATATTGTGGGTCTTACTGAAACAAAACTGAGAGAGGAGAAGACCTGATGATGGTTGGAGAAGGAAATATAATGTTTGGAAAAGAAATAGAGTAGGTAAGATGGGAGGAGGAGTGATGTTGCTGGTTAAAAAGATATAAAGGTGGATCAAGTGAAAAAGGTATGGGAAAGGCAGAAGTGCTAAAGATCAGAGCAGAAACTAATGAAGGAAAAAGAGGCACTACATAGTGGTGTACGTACCACCTAAGACAAATGCATGGTCAGTACAGGAATATGAAGAAATGATAAGTGATACAGGAACATGTCTGGAAGAAATGTTGGGTGGCTGTGAACGAACTATAATGATGGGAGATTTTAATTGTAAAGAGGTGTGTTGGGAGGACTGGTCAATGGAAGGATCAGAGACAACATGGGGAAATACACTATTGACACTGGCAATGGAAAATGTGTTAACTCAGTGGGTCAAAGAAGATACTAGGTTTGGAGGAGAGGGAGCATCGTCAAGACTGGACTTGGTCTTTAGTACAGAGCCAATGGTCATTGAGGAGATGAGGGTGGAGTGCCCTTTAGCAAAGAGTGATCATGCAGTTTTGGAGTTCAAGGTGATAGATGAAGAGAAATCTAGAAGAAATGAAGAATATAAAGTGGGAAGATGGAATTATGCCAAGACAGATTTTGGAAACCTAAAGAAATTCTTTCAAGAGACAAATTGGATGAAATTCAAGAGTGCTAAGGAGCAAATGAAAAGTGGAAGGAATTTATAAAAATATACAAAGAAGGTGAGAAAAATTTGTACCAATAAGACAACATAGAGAAGTTGGAAAGCAGGACTGGTTTAACGATAGATGTGAAAAGGCTAGAACAAGAAAAGAGGATGCATGGAAGAGGTGGAGAAGGAAAAGACGGATTAAGCAGTGGGAAAGTTACAAAAGAGCAAGAAATGAATATGTGTTGATTAGAAGAGAAGAAAGAAAGAAACAAGAAAAGGATATAATTGATAAATGTAAAGACCAACCAAGGCTTTTTACAGACATGTGAACAACAACATCAAAAATAGAGAAAGTATTGAAAGTTTAGAAGTAAATGGAGTATGCAGTGAAGATCCCAGGAAATGGCAGAGGCTATGAATGGATGCTTTCGGAAGGTATTCACAAAGGAGACTGCTTTTGACAAACCACTGGTAATGGAACAGAAAGGGATTATGAAGGAGTTTCAAGTAACTGTGGAGGAGATCAAGAACATGATGGGGAGTTTAGAAGTGAGAAAAGCTGTGGGACCTGATGGGGTATCAGGATGGATTTTAAGAGAATGCAGGAGCAACTGGCAGAAAAAGTTTGTGAAGTAATTGATGCCTCATTAAGGGAAGGTGTAGTGCCCCAAGACTGGAAAAGAGCTAACATTGTCCCAATCTATAAATCAGGTAACAAGAGAGACCCATTGAACTATAGACCAGTGTCACTTACAAGTGTGGTAGCTAAGATGTGTGAGAGGGTGGTGAAGAATAGATGGACAGACTTCTTGGAGAAAAATGACATACTTTGTGAGTGTCAATTTGGTTTTAGAAAAGGGCGTTCATGCACGACAAACCTGATATGTTACTATTCGAGGGTGATAGATGTAATACAGGAAAGAGATGGTTGGGCTGATGGAATATATCTGGATTTAAAAAAGGCCTTTGATAAGGTACCACACCGGAGACTGATCTGGAAACTTGAAATGGTAGGAGGAGTGCATGGCAGTTTACTAAAATGGATGGAAGACTTTTGGTAGGAAGAGAAATGAGAACAATAATTAAGGACAGACCATCAGAATGGGGCTTGGTGGAGAGTGGAGTTCCACAGGGATCAGTGTTGGCACCAGTAATGTTCGCGGTCTACATAAATGACATGGTGGATGGGGTGTCCAGTTATGTGAGCCTATTTGCAGACGATGCAAAATTGTTAAGAAAAGTGAGATGTGACAAAGATTGCGAACTACTCCAGGAAGACTTGGACAGAATATGGAAATGGAGCTGTACATGGCAAATGGAGTTCAACACGACAAAATGCAAGAAAATAGAGTTTGGCAAGAGTGAAAGAAGAATCAGGAGTATGTACAAGATAGGAAATGAAGACATAAAACCAGTCATGAAGAAAAAGACCTTGGGGTGACAATTACCAATGACCTATCGCCAGAGAGACATATAAACAAAATAATTGGAGAAGTATTGAACTTATTGAGGAACATAAGAGTGGCGTTCGTATATTTAGATGAAGAAATGATGAAGAAAATAATTACTGCAATGATAAGACCGAGGCTTGAATATGCAACAATACAGTGGGCTCGAACTTAAAGAAACACATAAGGAAACTAGAGAAAGTACAGAGGGCTGCAACGAAAATGGTGCCTGACTTAAGAGATTTGACTTATGAAGACAGACTGAAAAGAATGCAACTTCCGACCCTGGAAAACAGAAGAGAAAGGGAGACCTGATAGCAATATACAGAGTGATGATTGGCATGGAAAAATGGATAGGGAAGATCTGTGTATGTGGAATGAAAGAATGTCGAGAGGGCATGGGAAAAACTAAAATGGCCACTTATAGGAGAGATGTGAAAAATATAGCTTCCCTCATAGAAGGGTGGAAGCATGGAATAGTTTAGACGTGGAAGTGGTCAACGCAAGGAATATTCATGATTTTAAGAAAAAGCTGGACATTAATAGATATGGAGACGGGACAACACGAGCATAGCTCTTTTCCCGTATGTTACAATTAGGTAAATACAATTAGGTAAATACACACACACACACACACACAGAGGAGCAAGTAATATCGAACAGACAATATGGGTTCAAGACAGGGCGGTCATGTGTATCAAATTTAATAATCTTCAACTCCAGAGTTATTGCAGGACTTGAAAACATAGATGGATGGGTAGACACAGTATACCTGGATATTAAAAAGGCATTTGATAAAGTCCCTCATGGAAGACTTCTTTGGAAACTAGAGATCATAGGAGGACTGTGTGAAACCTTGCTCGAATGGACAAGAGATTATTTGAAGGATAGAGAAATGAGAACTGTGATCAGAGATACATACTCATCTTGGAGTAAAGTAACTAGTGAAGTGCCACAAGGGTCAGTGTTAGCCCCCATTATGTTTCAAGTTTATGTAAACGACATTCACATTGGGATAAACAGCTACATATATGAATTTATTCGCTGATGATGCAAAGTTGCTAAAAGTTATCAAAACCAGAGAGGACTGTCTACTGTTACAAGAAGATTTAAACAAGATCTATGAATGGAGCAAGAAGTGGAAATTGGAGTTTAATGCCAAGAAATGTCACATAATGGAACTAGGAAAGAGTAAGAGAAGACCAGTATAGAACTATTTAATGGGACAAGAGCAAATAACGAAGACAAAAGAGGAAAAAGATCTTGGAGTGATCATACAAGAAAATCTGAGCCCTGATAAACACATAAACAAGATATTTGGACTATCATATAAGATGTTGACTAATATAAGAATGGCATTTCATTACATGGATAAAGATATGATGAAAAAAATTATCACAAGCAAGATACGTACAAAGCTGGAATATGCAGCAGTGGTATGGTCTCTGAGCTCTAAAAAAGATATAAGAAAACTGGAAAGGATACAAAAGACTGCTACAAAGATGGTGCCAGAATTAAAGGACCTCACATATGAAGAATGACTGAAGGAAATGAGACTGCCAACCTTACAGGATAGAAGAGAACATGGGGACCTAATAACAATGTATAAGATAGTAAATGATATTGAAAAAATAGACAAAGAAGACCTGGTGCTGTTGGCGGAAGATGGAAGGACAAGAGGACATGAAAAGAAGATTAGGGTGAGGCAGTGTGTGAAGGATGTTGGAAAATATAGTTTTCCACACAGAAGTGGAAAAATGGAATGCATTGGATAAGGAAGGTGTCACAGCACATAGTGTGCATAACTTTAAAGAAAAACTAGATAAATGGAGATATGGAGACAGGACACTATGAGCCGCGCTCAAACCCTGTACAATACAACTAGGTAAATACAACTACACACACACACACACACACACACACACACACACACACATGTTGCCTTTCTTTTAATCTCGAGGACCTGCGATGTAGTTCACAGGCTGCCCGCCATCCTGCCGTGGGCCTTGATGGGAAGTCCTTGTCATGGGAGCCCAACACAGGCCTTTCAAGGCACTTCTTGCCCTTCTTTGCATCTACGGTGGTGGCGGCAGTGGTCTTTGGGAATACAGATGTGGATGTGTTCTGTAAAATATCAACGTTTGCTGCATGGAAAAAAAATAAACAACTTTTGGAGCATAATTCTAAACAGTTAAATTCTGGTATGTGACCTAGTTTGGCAGAAATGACAAATATCTGAATGGAAGCACCTTGTCTGTTGCAGCTGAACGCCTGTGTGTGGCACGA
This sequence comes from Portunus trituberculatus, assembly GCF_017591435.1. Classification (NCBI taxonomy): domain Eukaryota; kingdom Metazoa; phylum Arthropoda; class Malacostraca; order Decapoda; family Portunidae; genus Portunus; species Portunus trituberculatus. The sequence continues at coordinate 16,042,420 of NC_059285.1, forward strand.
TGGCAACGGCCTCCTGGTGATGACATAGATGACTTCTTCAGGATGTTGATGAGCCTCAGGACACTTATAGGATAACACATTTTACATAGATATCAATTTCCTGAAGCTGATAAATGCAGCATTATGACGTTGCATATCATGGGTAGTCCCCACCTCAAACATCAGGCGATCATGTGTATTTCTTGTGCACTGGATGAATATAGGCCTATTCCTGATCATCTAATGAGTGTTCAAAGGAAGTGGGGACTGTGTGTGTGTATACGTGTGTATGTGTGTTACTCTGTCTAAATGTTTTGCTTCAACACAACCTTTCACTCTCAGGACCTACCCAGTATTTTCTTCCCTCATATCCCTGGTCTGTGCCTGCCGTTGGAGGGGCCTCAATAGCTCCCTACGCTTCAGGAACAGTGCCCAGAGACCAGCCACAGTAGGACTCAGCAGCAGGGCGTGGCGGGCATCACCCTGGCGGCCTAACAGCACCTGTAGCGCTGCACACCACTCGTGAAGCACAGCACAGTAGGCCTTCACCAACACCTCGTCAGCCTGGACACAACCATTGATGACCGCAATGTATTCTCAAATAGCTTACTTCTTATGACAATACTGAAATAAGTGGGCGTTATTGCGATACATCACCACATTTTTCATCCTGATAATACCAGATTATCGGTTATCCGACAACTTTTGTTTACGAGTTATCAATTCAACGGTATCACTGATACTCTTGGTTCCAAACTAACAATAATAGATAATAGTTTTTGGCTCAGTTTAGTGCAGGAGTGAGCCGCTCAGCTTCTCCCATAGTGCTGACACTGCTGAGTATGGCGCTACTGAAGAGAATAGATCCCATCAGGACACTGCGATTTGTGGGATTGGTTTCATAACATAACATAACATAACATAAATAATAGGATAACAAAGGGCCACCAGGGCCCATCTAGGTTATCCTGTATCAGTCGCACAGCGACCTCGTCATCAGTACTTAGAGATACACTTACAAGTACACAATACATTATATACTAATTCTAAATATTTGGCCCATTAACAGGGCTAAGTCCTGCAGCGAATTCCTCTACAATCTGTGATCCCCATACATGGGGATCATGTCTTGTTTAACTATAGTAAATTTCTTATAAAAATTATCATGCAGCGCTATACATAATTATAAATCTAATAAATTTAAGTGCTTATCTAATCTGTTTTTAAACATTGTCAAACTAGTGCTATTTACAACCCTCTCTGGCAATGCATTCCAGAAGTCTACCACCCTATGACTAAAGAAATATTTTCTTATATCTAACCTGCAGCCTTGCTTTCTAATCTTCCTGCCATGATTTCTAGTCCTACTTCCCTCCTCTAAGGTAAAGAAAGATCTCACATCTATGTAGTTTGTATCTGAGAACATTTTAAATAACTCTATCATATCCCTCTTATACATCTCCTCTCAAATGAAAACATGTTTAATTCCTTTAATCTATCTCTATACTCCAGGCGCTTTAATGCTGGTATCATCCTAGTTGCTCTTCTCTGAACTGCTTCTAACATGTTGATATCCTGCCTATAATGGGGTGACCAGGCCTGTATGCAATACTCTAAATGGGACCTAACAGGAATTATATAAGCTATGCACCACTTCCTTACTTTTATAACTAACATTTCTATTTATAAAACCCAGGATCCTATTTGCCCTATTTCTTGCTTCTAAACATTGCTTTGAAAATTTCATAGTCCTGTCTATCACTACTCCTAAATCCTTTCCTCCTCTACTGCCTCTAGCCAACATCCCTCCATCTCATAGCTAAAGTTTGTGTTGTCTTTACCTAAATGCATAACCTGACACTTTTAGAATTAAACTCCATCTGCCACCTGTCTGCCCATGCTATCAGCCTGTCCAGGTCTCGTTGTATTCTGTAATTGTCCTTTTCACCCTGTACTGCACATGCTATCTTAGTATCATCTGCAAACTTTGATACTTTGCTACTAATTCCTATATCTAAATCGTTAATGTACACCAAGAAAAGAAGAGGTCCTAGCACTGATCCTTGGGGTACCCACTAACCACTTCCTTCCACTCAGACATTGCCCCATTTAATACTACTCTCTGTTTCCTATCAGAAAGCCATTCACTAATCCAATCAACTAACCTACCCCTATCCCATGTAGTCTCAATTTGTACACTAGCCTCCTATGCGGTACCTTATCAAACGCCTTGCTAAAATCTAGATATATAACATCTATGCTATTTCCATCATCTAACTCCTTGGTAATATATTCTAAGATATCGAGCAAATTTGTAAGACAGGACCTCCCTGATCTAAAGCCATGTTGGGTATCTCTAATTAATCTATTCTCATTTAAATGCTCCCAAATACTACCCTTAATGATTTTCTCTAGTATCTTACATACTATACTAGTTAAACTGATCGGTCTATAATTATTCGCATCATCCTTCCTACCTTTTTTAAATATTGGTGTAACATTAGCTAACTTCCAGTCCTGAGGTATCTCAGCAAACCTAAGTGATCTTTCAAAGATTAACTTAAGTGCTTCAGAAATACTGTCTACACCCTCCTAAGTACTCTGGCATGTAGCTCATCAGGACCACTAGCTTTCCTATCGTCTAGTTCAAGAATAAATTTCCTAATAATTCCCGGTTTTATATCAATATTTTCTAAAGCTCTTAAACTACTCGTCGCACTGTTTGTAACAGGATTTCCTATTCTTTCCTAGTAAATACTGAAGAAAATTGTTCATTCAATAATTCTACTATGTCTTCATTTTGATCCACTACTACACCATCTTTTCTGAGTGGTCCAATCCTATCCTTATTTCTTTTATCACTGACCTTGTAATAACTATATAATTTTTTGGATCTTTACTCCCAGCTCTAGCTAGTTTTATCTCTGCCTGCCTTTTACTTTTTTTATAACCTTACTCAAATCATCCCTGACCTGTCTGTACCTAATCAAATCTACATCTTCCCCACTTTTCTGCAACTCTCTATATGCCCTCTTCTCTCTGATCTGTCTACCTATCTCGTGAGTCCACCATAATGGCTTCCTGTTTCTCTGCCTTATATCTTTGTAAGGGATACACTGCATCACTATACCCTTTACTACAACCTTAAAAATATCCCACATCTCCTGTGCAGTTTTATTTCCAAAACTATCTTCCCAGTTTACCTCTCCTAATAACTGACGTAACCTACCATAATTGCCTTTCTGATAGTTTGGGACTCTAGTCTTATTCACTATATTATCCCTACTGGAATTAATGATAAATCTAATTATATGATGGTCACTGTTTGCTAAAGTCTCTCCTACCTCAACTTCCTTTAAACAATGCTCAATATTTGTTAGTACTATGTCTAAAACCTTCCTCCCCCTAGTAGGTTTATCTACCATCTGCACTAAATAGTTATCCTGAAAACTTTCCATAAACTTATTTTCACTAGCATCTCCTACCATCCTCTCCCAGTTTACTGACTTAAGATTAAAATCCCTAAGATAATTGTCTGACTAGTACACCCCTATTTATCTCATCTACCATAAGGTTGTCTACATCTGCTGACTGGTTAGGTGGTCTATAAAAGCTCCTACTCTAATAACCTTACTTTTGTTTACTCTAACATCCAGCCATAAGGACTCTACTCTGTTATCTACCTTAATACCATTAACCTGACTGGAAATGAAGGATTTTTACATAAATAACTACTCCTCCACCTATCCTACCAATTCTCTGGTGTAAATACATAATGTATCCATCTACTTCATATTCTTTCCTATTTTCCTAAACTTTTCCTCATTTACCCATGCCTCTGTGACACATACAACATCTAAGTCCTCCTCAACTATATAACTAGATAACTCGTCCTTCTTGTTCCTAAGACTCCTGGCATTTACATAAAAACATTTAAGTCCTGCTACCTTCCTAGATGCTGTCTCCTTATTTGGAATCCTAATCTTATTCTCTCCTATTTGCACCTGGAAATCTTTCCTAATCTTTTCACTATCTCTGTTTATCCTATCTAATTTATGTCTAACATCTTTCTTCTGGAATGCATTTGCTACCTCACCCCTACACTCCATCCCAACTCCCCTCCAGACATCCACTCAGCACATCCACACCCTTCCTACTCAGATGCACACCATCCCTAGCATACAAATCCCTTCGCCCATAGAACCTATCCCATACATCTACAAAGCTGACACCCACATCCTTACACATCCCTTTTACCCGATCATTCACACCAATGGCCCTAGACAACCATTCCTGCTAACATACACACGAGGCAAGATTCCTGACACTACACACCTCCTACCACTCTCCCTTATCTTGCCTAACATTTCCCGAAATCTTACCACTAACTCTCCGACCCACCTGCTCTGACATCGTTCCCACCTACGTGCAAAACTACTACACCCTCCTCTCCATCCCCCCAACTCTCTTCTGCACCTCCTCACTCACTGCCTTCACACCTGCACCAGGCATACACACGTTCGTCCTCCTATCCCTGTCTTTCCCACAGAAAGTGCTATCTAAGTACCTAACCTGAGAGTCACCCACCACACACACCTGAGGTGTGCTAGGCACAACCCTCCTCCTCTCCTCTACCCCCTTCTCTCTCCTTCCACTCACCACAACCACCTCATTCACTCCACTCTCACTCTCCCCCTCCCCCTCCAACAAACCGAACCATTTTCACACACAACAGGTTTAGTCCTATCCTCCCTAACTGCCTCCGCTTTCCTTCCCCTCGCAACCTGCCATCTCTGCCCATCCTGACTACTATCTTTCCCGGTCTGGCTCGTCTGCTCCCTCTTCCCCACTCTGCTTTTGGTTAGTGGGGTACCCCAAGGATCAGTGCTAGGACCTCTTCTTTTCTTGGTGTACATTAACGATTTAGATATAGGAATTAGTAGCAAAGTATCAAAGTTTGCAGATGATACTAAGATAGCATGTACAATACAAGGTGAAAAGGACAATTACAGAATACAACGAGACCTGACAGGCTGATAGCATGGGCAGACAGGTGGCAGATGGAGTTTAATTCTAAAAAGTGTCAGGTTATGCATTTAGGTAAAGACAACACAAACTTTAGCTATGAGATGGAGGGATGTTGGCTAGAGGCAGTAGAGGAGGGAAAGGATTTAGAAGTAGAGATAAACAGGACTATGAAATTTTCAAAGCAATGTTTAGAAGCAAGAAATAGGGCAAATAGGATCCTGGGTTTTATAAATAGAAATGTTAGTTATAAAAGTAAGGAAGTGGTGCATAGCTTATATGATTCCTGTTAAGCCCCATTTAGAGTATTGCATACAGGCTTGGTCACCCCATTATAGGCAGGATATCAACATGTTAGAAGCAGTTCAGAGAAGAGCAACTAGGATGATACCAGCATTAAAGTGCCTGGAGTATAGAGATAGATTAAAGGAATTAAACATGTTTTCATTTGAGAGCAGATGTATAAGAGGGGATATGATAGAGTTATTTAAAATGTTCTCAGATACAAACTACATAGATGTGAGATCTTTCTTTACCTTAGAGGAGGGAAGTAGGACTAGAAATCATGGCAGGAAGATTAGAAAGCAAGGCTGCAGGTTAGATATAAGAAAATATTTCTTTAGTCATAGGGTGGTAGACTTCTGGAATGCATTGCCAGAGAGGGTTGTAAATAGCACTAGTTTGACAATGTTTAAAAACAGATTAGATAAGTGCTTAAATTTATTAGATTTATAATTATGTATAGCGCTGCATGATAGTTTTTAAAAGAAATTTACTATAGTTAAACAAGACATGATCCCCATGTATGGGGATCACAGATTGTAGAGGAATTCGCTGCAGGACTTAGCCCTGTTAATGGGACAAATATTTAGAATTAGTATATAATGTATTGTGTACTTGTAAGAGTATCTCTAAGTACTGATGACGAGGTCGCTGTGCGACTGATACAGGATAACCTAGATGGGCCCTGGTGGCCCTTTGTTATCCTATTATTTATGTTATGTTATGCTCTTCCCGACAGAGGGCCAAGCCACCCTGTTGGCCTCAGAAGGTCCAACCTTCGGCCTAACACTGATCTCCTGCCTAATTTTTTCCACTGCCTCCCCAAGCCTCCTAACCTCCTCCTTCAACTCAAAGATGAGAACTTCGTTCGCACTTTTCCCCTCACTTAGCTTTCTCATTTCCTCTCGCAATTCTCGGTGCTCAAGAGAAAGAACTAAATTCTCGCTCTTGAGCCTACACACAACGACTTTCCTGTCATGCCCACACATCTCACACACAACAAACTCGCCCAACCCCACCTCAACACTCTCACGCACTCAATCACACTGATACCTCAGTAGCTACCGCCATACTAATTTACAATCTGTTAACTCACAAGAACACTATACGTAGCTAACAAACAAATAAAAATACTTGGTGACGGCGGGGTGGGGGGCCTAAGTGAGGTCAACTAATCCTCTTTCAACAGTTAACAGTTACAAGCCTAGTCTCCTCGCTCTACCAAAATACTTTTCACTCACAAACACTGATTATAACCACTATTTCACTCTAATCTAACACTTGCAGTACACACTTTCACTTCACTAACACTCAAAAGCACCACACACAGACACCAAGCACAAACACCACTCGCTAACTATAAAAACAGCCAAAAACAGAGCGCACACACAACACGTCCACTCGCCACTGCAGCGACCTGTGCTGTTTCATAATTCACCTTAACTAATATAACTATTTATTCGACAGACATTGCGCAAGCAGCGGTGAATAAAGGTATATGAACGCAAACTTCACTGCTCTGTCACCTGCCAGTAAACACGAACCACAGGTTTAATAATCGTATATACTACGCGTTTACTGACAGCTGCAGGTGACACAGCCGCCATTTTTGTGCGCAATGTCTGCCGCACAGTGAAAGCAAATTATTATGAAGTTTAATGAAGCCCATATGTGCACATGCTTATATTATCATCCACGATATACTAGTGTTCTGTCGAGTCATTTATGTTCTGCGTTTCACAGAAGAATGGATCAGTATTCAACACAAATGCACCCACCTCCACGCCACTGCTGTCGGCCTCCTCGTCGCCATCCAGCGTCATGTTTACTGTAACTACGTGATCGCCACTGGACACACACACACACCGCGTAGTGTAGTGAACACACCGTAGTGTAGTGGTTAGCACGCTCGACTCAATCGAGAGGGCCTGGATTCGAGTCCCGGGAAGCGGCGAGACAAACGGGCAAGCCTCTAATGTGAAGCTCCTGTTCACCTAGCAGTAAATAGGTACGGGATGTAACTCGAGGGATTGTGGCCTCGCTTTCTCGGTGTGTGGAGTGTGTGATGTGGTCTCAGTACTACCCGAAGATCGATCTATGAGCTCTGAGCTCGCTCCGTAATAGGGAAGACTGGCTGGGTGACCAGCAGACGACCGTGGTGAATTACACACACGCCTAGAACATCACCCAAAGTCACAATTCCGCGAGTATGATAGTATTCTGCTTTGATTTTATCGTTATTAATATAGTTGCTATTATACATACACCTGCACTGTAATAATAATAATAATAATAATAATAATAATAATAGCAATGGTAATAATAATAATAATAATGGGAGGCGCAGTGATGATGGGTTGGCAGACATTGATCTCTGAATAAGATGGCCAATCTATGTGATCAGGTTTATTGTTTGTACAGTATGTAGTATCAAAAGTTAAGTAACACACCATATTTCCACTACTGTAGATTTAGGTTTCCCCTCATTCTTATAATATCCTCTAATCTGCTGGTAGTCTTAATTATTAGGCTTTACAAGGGGACTGTGGTCAAATGAGAGTAATAAAGGCCTAGGTGAGTGCTCTGTGCAGAAGGTAAGGTAAGGTAAGGTATACCCTGTCATGACACTTGCTGCGATGAAAATCTAAGCAATCAGGCCATGATTGTTACCAATGCTCAATTGAATTTCAGTCAGGCATAATTGTCTTATTACTGCACATTTTGTAAAGTAATTAATCACTACACATTCTTAATTCTAATTTTGAAACATATATAGAAACATTTAAATGGAAAACAAATTACATTCTGCTAACAACGTAACTAAATGTATCACAAAAACTTATATATATAAAATATACACTATGTATTATCAAATGGACTAAAGACTTTTATCTACTTCAGTCTCAAGCTCTCAGTAATGCCAAGCTCCACAGTCCACATACATTCCCCCTTCCAGTTGGTAGGTGACAGCCACTGCCATGCAACGGTACATACATGATGGTGGTGTTGTGTGGTAGTATATTACTTCCTAACCTATTTATCACATTTGCAAACATTTTACAAAGGAGAAAAGTTGAGTGCATCTGAAGTAACAACAAGTATAACAGCAAACCTTTGTGTGACTACAAAATGTAACATTATACCTAAAAATTTTGGTAATCAGATATCAGTACTAGTGATTAGACACCCATGGGAAATATGATGGATGGTGAATAATTCTTACATTTTACACTGGCAGGTCATGAAAGTGGCTGTCAAGAGGCATTTCAGATGGTGGTGGAGGAGGAAAATTTGAAGATAGGCAAACCTTTAGTGGTAATAGTGGTGGTGGTGGCAGTGGTGATTCCAGAGATGTAGGGGGAGTTAGAGGAAGGCTTGGTAGTGGTACCAAAGAAGGAAGAAAGGGTAGATGTGGTGGTGTTGTTAGTGTTGGTGGTGGTGGTGGTGGTGGTTGTGTCAAAGAAGGAAGAAAGGGTAGGTAATTCACTGTTTGATCTGCTGCAGTCTCTGACGAGACAGCCAGACATTACCCTACGGAATGAGCTCAGAGCTCATTATTTCCGATCTTCGGATAGGCCTGAGACCAGGCACACACCACACACCGGGACAACAAGGTCACAACTCCTCGATTTACATCCTGTACCTACTCACTGCTAGGTGAACAGGGGCTACACATGAAAGGAGACACACCCAAATATCTCCACCCGGCCGGGGAATCAAACCCCGGTCCTCTGGCTTGTGAAGCCAGCGCTCTAACTACTGAGCTACCGGGCCGTAGGTGTAGTAGTGGTGGTGGTGGTGGTGGTGGTACTAAAGAAGGAAGAAAGGGTAGGTGTGGTTGTGGTGGTGCCAGAGAAGGAAGAAAGGGTAGGTGTAGTGGTGGTGGTGCCAGAGAAGGAAGAAAGGGTAGGTGTGGTTGTGGTGGTGCCAGAGAAGGAAGAAAGGGTAGGTGTGGTTGTGGTGGTGCCAGAGAAGGAAGAAAGGGTAGGTGTGGTTGTGGTGGTGCCAGAGAAGGAAGAAAGGGTAGGTGTGGTTGTGGTGGTGCCAGAGAAGGAAGAAAGGGTAGGTGTGGTTGTGGTGGTGCCAAAGAAGGAAGAAAGGGTAGGTGTGGTGGTGGTGGTGCCAGAGAAGGAAGAAAGGGTAGGTGTGGTTGTGGTGGTGCCAGAGAAGGAAGAAAGGGTAGGTGTGGTTGTGGTGGTGCCAGAGAAGGAAGAAAGGGTAGGTGTGGTTGTGGTGGTGCCAAAGAAGGAAGAAAGGGTAGGTGTGGTGGTGGTGGTGCCAGAGAAGGAAGAAAGGGTAGGTGTGGTTGTGGTGGTGCCAGAGAAGGAAGAAAGGGTAGGTGTAGTGGTGGTGGTGCCAGAGAAGGAAGAAAGGGTAGGTGTGGTGGTGGTGGTGGTGCCAGAGAAGGAAGAAAGGGTAGGTGTGGTGGTGGTGGTGCCAGAGAAGGAAGAAAGGGTAGGTGTGGTTGTGGTGGTGCCAGAGAAGGAAGAAAGGGTAGGTGTGGTTGTGGTGGTGCCAAAGAAGGAAGAAAGGGTAGGTGTGGTTGTGGTGGTGCCAGAGAAGGAAGAAAGGGTAGGTGTGGTGGTGGTGGTTGTGCCAAAGGAAGAAATGGTAGGTATGGTGGTGCTGGTGGTGCCAAAGAAGGAAGAAAGGGTAGGTGTGGTGGTGGTTGTGCCAAAGATGGAAGAAAAGGTAGGTTTTGTACTGCTAAAGAGAGAGGAAGAGGAAGACCCATTAGTACCTGCAGTAGTAGTGGGATTACTGCCAAAGAGTGCTGCTTTGGGCTGCTCCTTGGGGATAGCTGTACTGGTGGTAGTAAGAATGGAGGAGGAAGACTCCGTTGTGGTGGTGCCAAAGAGGAAGCCAGAAAAGGAAGGTACACTAGTGGGAGTGGGGGTGGTGGTGGTGGTGGAAGAAGGCTGTGCAGTATTATCTAAAGAGGTGACCTTTTTCTTATGAAGAGAGACCATCCTGTGGCTGGGTTGTAAGGAGCTTGGAAAGGTTGCTACACCATCAGGCTTGTTTGATGAAAATACAAAAGACTCACTGGTGGGAAACTGAAACTGAAGCAATCCTTATTACTAATATCATTCCTTTCCTAAAATAAATAATTACACCAAATGCTATGTATCATAAACTAAATAAATATTTAAGTAAAAAGTATCCATTCACCGTTTAGTGTGAGAGGGCAAGACACCACTTGACCACCAGCAACAGGTAAAACATGATCAAGGCTTGGTGTGTGAAGGAGCTGCAGTGATAGGTACCTACCTTGAAGGTGAAGTTAGAAGCTGCAGATGTCATCTCTGGGAATTTGAATGGCAGTGAGTCATTTTCACCTTTCTTGGCGGATGATTCTGGAACATCCTTGAGAACCATTCTCAGTGTCCTCTCAGCGTGTTGCTTTACAAGCTGCCAATGGAAGAATGCCGACTGTTCATGACATAGCATTGTCATGGAGCCTATACCACTTGCACTTAAATTAGCATCTTTAACTGAAAAAACAACCCTACTGTGCTACAGAAGAATATTACAAAGACTGATTTAATAAGAAAGAACAAGGACCTGTCTAGCACTTCTCCTACAATACAAAAGTGTCAAATAAAACACTTGCCTCACTCGATCTTTCATCCATCTTCTTCAACACCTCCATGATAGTAGAGCTTGCATGTCCAGGAGTGAAGGACTCAGCTGTATCCTCAGCCTGCATGGCCATCTGCAGAGCTGCTTGAGAGCACTCCAGCACCTGCACCACCACAAATATTGTATTACTCTGAGCACTTCAATCCTCAATATGAGATGAGAGCCTTTAATCCACAAAGCCCAAAGCTATAATATGTTCTAGAGTCATCTGAATTTTTAAATACATATCCATACCATACACACCTTGGTTTATATGAAATAGTTATGTAAAAAAAAAAAAATAAATAAATAAATAAATAAATAAAAAGTTTAAAATATCAAAATTATTCTAAGTCAAAAATATCACCAAACATTCTGATATTGTTCTAACAATTAATACTACATAATATGATATCATTTATGATATTTCTGTACTGGTTCATTGCATAT
>NC_059285.1:16058777-16091277 GCF_017591435.1 Portunus trituberculatus
GTGTGTAATACCTATTTGTGTATTACAGGGCCCGAGCTAAGCTCTCTGTGTCCTGTCTCCTTGTCCATTCCTGTCATATCTCTCTTTCATCTGATTGACACACACCGCGTCAACGACATGACTGTTCAGTTTATTCCACTTATCAATGCTACGATGCGGGAAACTGTATTTTCTCACGTCATTTAGACAGATGTCCTTTATTAGCTTTTTTCCATGTCCTCGGAGATGATTACTTGTGGTCACCTTTATCAACTCTCTATCCAGTATGTCAATCTTGTTCACCAATTTATACATAGTTATCATATCTCCTCTTGTTCTTCTCTCTTCTAATGTGGTCAGCCCCAGCTTCCTCAGTCTTTCCTCATAGTCTAACTCCTGAGTCCTGGTACCATCCTTGTTGCCAGCCTTTGTACCCTTTCTACCTTCTTCACATTTTTCTTCATATGCGGTGACCAGACACATGCTGCATATTCTAGCTAGGGTCTTATTAAGGTACATAATATCTTCATCATTCCTTCATCTAGGTAGTGGAATGCAAGGCCAATATTTTGAAGCATGTTGTATGTTTTCCAAAAAATCTTGTTAATGTGTTTCTCCGGTGACAAAGTGTTTTGCACGGTTACTCCTAAGTCTTTCTCCTCATTGGTCTCTTTAATTTTCTCATCACCCAGTCTGTAATCCCAGTTTGGTCTGTATCTACTTCTTCCCATTTTCATAACATAGGTCTTGTCTATATTAAATTCCATCTGCCACTCTTTACTCCATTCATATATTTTATCAAGATCTTCCTGTAACTTGTTACAATCTTCCACATTCTTTACTCTCCTCATAATTTTAGTATCGTCCGCAAACATGTTCATATAACTGTCAATTCCTACTGGCATATCATTAACATAAATCAAAAACATGATGGGACCCAGCACTGACCCTTGTGGAACTCCACTGGTTACCTTCTTCCACTTGGACTTCCTTCCTCTCACCACTGTTCTCATTTCTCTTCCCATTAAGTAATTTTCCATCCATTTTGCTAGTTTATCATTTACTCCTCCAGTCATCTTTAGTTTCCACATCAGTCTATTGTGTGGTACTTTATCAAAGGCCTTTCTCAAGTCCAGGTAAATAGCATCCACCCATCCCTCTCTATGTTGTAGTATGTCAGTCACTCTTGAATAAAAACATAATAAATTGGATACACATGATCTTCCTTTTCTGAAACCAAACTGCCTTTCACTCAGAATGTTTTCACTTTCTAGATACTCACTCCACTTAGCTTTAATTACTTCTTCACATACCTTGCACAATATACTAGTCAACGATACTGGTCTATAATTTAGCGGTTCCATTCTACTACTATTCTTATATATAGGCACAATGTCAGCTCTTTTCCACTCTTTCGGGACTAATCCTGTTCGTATGGAGGTTTCCACAATATCAAATATGGGGTTCAACAATTGATCCTTACATTCTTTTAGCAACCTCCCAGATATGCCATCAGGCCCCATTGATTTATTAATATCCAGATTGCTTATAATTTTCCTTACATCTTCCTTAGTAACCATGATGTCCTGCATTTGCTTTATTTCCGTAGGCCTTCCTCCCATAAAATGCTCCTCCTTTGTAAACACTGCAAAAGTTGTTCAAAATTTCAGTTATCCCTCCAGCATCTTCATATACTTCTTCCCCGTTTTTTACCTTTTCTATTGCCTCCCTTTTATTTAGTTTTCCATTTATGAATTTGTAAAACATTTTAGGGTCACTATCACAGTTTTCCACCACCCTCTGTTCATATTCCTTCTGTGCTGTTCTCCTTACTTCAACATATCTATTCCTTGCTGTTTTGTAGCCTTCCCTTGATAATACATCACTGTTTTTCTTAAGTTTCTTCCATGCCTTTTCTTTGTTCTTTTTTGCTTCTTCACAATTTCTATTAATCCAGTTTATTATTTAAAGTCCCCTTTCTGTAATATGGCACAAACTTTTTCACAGCAGAGTTATACAAATCCATAAATTTATCATACTTCAATTGCATATCTCTTTCCTGGTATACCACGGACCAGTCAATTTCATTAAAGAACTCCCTTATATGGTTATAATTTGCCCTAGTATAATTTAATTTTTCCTCCTTGCGTTCCACAATCTTATTCATGCTTAATTCTGTATCCAGCTCAAAGCTTAGGACATCATGATCGCTTTTCCCCAAGGGACTTTCATGTTCAATTTCCTCTTTTAGAGAGATGCCCCTAGTAAATACCAAATCCAACCTTGCTGCAACATCTTGTCCCCTGCACCTTGTTGGTGATCTCACCCACTGTGTCATCAAGTTATTTGTTGCTACCTTTAACAATTCTTCTGCCCACTCACCACCATTCACCACTTCGTTGTCTTCCCACACTATTTCTTTGCAATTAAAGTCTCCAACTATCATCACTCTATCCTTTTTGATGAGTTCTTGCTTCATTCTGTCTAGAGTATTTCTCATCACCATTTGGTACTGTTCATATTCCCAAGCACTGGTTCTGGGTGGTATGTATACTGTTATAATATTAATGTCCCTCTTGCCATCTGTTATAAGCATACTTATCACTTCCTCATTTCTCTTACTATAGTTCACCTCCTTCACTATCAGATCTTCCTTAGTAAGAACCATTATACCACCACCTCCTTTATTTTTTCTATCATTTCTCCATACTTTGTAGTGTTTTACAACAAACCAGTCTAGCTTTATTTCCACTACACACATTATGTCCGGTTCGTTATTTCTTAGGTAATCCATACATTCTAGCCTCTTAGACAGAAATCCATCTATGTTCGTGCAAGTCACTTTTATTCCATTCCTAGTCTCATTCTTCCATGAAATGCCTATTCCGTCTGTTTTATCCACCACTTCTTTCACCTTTCACCTCTCTTTCACTTCAGATACTAGCTCCTTCATTTTCATTCTCTCATCTTGTGACATATTTCTTCTTATGTAAATTGTTTTGGTTTCCTCAGAGTCCTTAAGTTTCCAAGCCCTCCTCAACAAGGCCTCCGCTGCCACCTGAGACTTTAATTTCAATTTTAATGGTCTATTCTTGCCTTCCTCAAAAGCTCCCAATCTCACACTTTCTTCTACCTCAGCATATAGGTCTTCTTCTTCCACAGAGATCTTGTTCAGTAAAGACTTAATCTTGTCATTTTCCTTATCCCTCCTGTCCTGCCAGTTCCTGTTAGTTTACTCCCGCAATCCTATTATGATCACACATTTTTTCTTTTCAGCAATATCTCTCACCACATACTCATTTTCCTTTAGAGCCTTTACCATTTCCCTCTGCGTAATCCCTTTATTTTCCTCTTCCTGCTTTTTTACTATCTCCCTAAACGACCTTTGTACCTCCTGATGTTCATCCTTCTTTCATCCTGGTGTCAATTAGATTAAGACATTCCTCTTTCTTCAAGTCCCCTTCGGATATTTTTATCTCCATTTCCATGAGTTTAGCCTTCATCTCTTCACATTGTTTCCATAGTTGTTGGTTTTCTTTCTCCATCTCTACTTTTTCCTTCAATAGCTCTTTATTCGCTAACGTTAACAAGTAGATCTCTTTCTTGAACGAATCATTCTCGGCTAGAACTCTATCCAGTTTTTCTTCTATTGACAAAATTCTTAGGAACTTACTTTCCAGCGCCTGAATTCTTGCATCTATATCAAGTTTCTGCAGTCCTTTTGGCGTAGTAATAAAACCTTCAAAGTCTCTAGTTTGCCTGGACGCCATTTTTGTTGTTGTCAGCTGATTACGGCCAGAACGATAACCGTCCACACTCCCCTCTCAGGGATCACTCTCCATATCACTCACTTTCAACACTAAGAGACAGTAGGACATTAACGGACACAAACTTAGAGTTACCTGGGCCCTGTAATACCATAGGTATTTTCTTTCTTCCCGTACGCAGCCAGAGACGAGTCGTCTCTCTCAGCGACGGCGACGACGTGTGTGTGTGAGAGAGAGAGAGAGAGAGAGAGAGAGAGAGAGAGAGAGAGAGAGAGAGAGAGAGAGAGAGAGAGAGAGAGAGAGAGAGAGAGAGAGAGAGAGAGATAAGGCGTCCAGAATTTTAATGGCCACAGTTTTCACTATCTTAATCCCCCACATGAGTTTCTGAAGCTGTATAAAGTCGTCAAATAGTTAGGCACAATGGATATGGAAACGCGTCATGGTACAGAAGGGATTAAGACAGTTTGGGATATTACATTACCTTCACTTGGCACTTGGAGCGAGGGAGGAGAGGCAAGGCAAGAACGCAACACGCCAGCCAGCCAGCCAGGGAGACACGGAGACCCCAGTGAACTATGAGTGAGGTAGAGACGAGACGGGAGAGCTAAACTAATGGAGTGGGTAGTGAGGCGACCACTGTAGCTTGGTTCACCTGGGGAGCGTTGCCCAGGTAACCAACACACACACACACACACACACACACACACACGTACTTACTATCTGGAAGCTTTACCAAATCTCTCCACTCATTACTCCGACTTTCTCATCTGTCTGTTGTGAAGAGCTAAGAGGAATGTTGAATTAGGATTATGAGAGAGAGAGAGAGAGAGAGAGAGAGAGAGAGAGAGAGAGAGAGAGAGAGAGAGAGAGAGAGAGAGAGAGAGAGAGAGAGAGATTCACGTGCAGCGATACAAATGGAAATATGTAATAGGTGAAAACAATTTGATGTGTAGGCATTGTTTTCAGTAAAATCTCAAGCACACACAGTTACTTGCATACACTTATTCATTGGGGTTAACTAGTATCAAAGCTATTTAGGGTGTGCGTTGCCGTAACCCCTTCAGTACCAGGACGCGTTTCCCTATGCATTCTGCTATTTGGTGATTTTATACAGCTTCAGAAACTTATGTCGGGGATTAAAATAGTGAAGACTCCACCCATTAATCTTCTGACCTCTATATACCCTTCCTAATGTCAATAAAATCGCCTAATCAAACCCAAAAATCAAGGTAAAAGAATTGCGAGGAACCTTGATTTGTTCTCGCCAGCCACTCCACGAACGACGATGGAAAGTGGAAACATGTCGGGTGAAGAAAACAAGGTGCTGTGTTGTTACTGTTGTCGTCCATAACCTCTCAATCTATCTCTGTGGGCACTGTTGTCATTAAGATCTCCAGCACTGAATTACCGCCATGCACTCAGTTATGGGCGTCTGAGTGAGTCGAGTCTAATCCCTTAAATGTAATTTTTACGATAGTTTGTGTGTGATTAGATTATTTTGCTTACAATAAGAAGGGTCTACGGTGTCAGAGATTAATGGCCAGTTTTCACTATTTTAATCCCCACATAAGTTTGTGAAGCTGTATAAAATCATTGAGTAATAGCCAGAATAAATATGAAAACACTTCATGTCACTGCAGGGGTTAACATGGCGGGGCGAGGCGAGGCGAGGCGATAGAGGCACCTTGCTTTGCTCCGGGCTATGTGTTTCCTACATATAATAGATTCCCCTTGCTCAATAAGCGCTAAAAATAGGACACATTTCGCTATACGCTATTACTTGCAGTTTGTGTTGACAGACTAGGATAATAAAGAGATGAAACGTATACAGAACGGTGAAATAACGAGACACACACACACACACACACACAGCCACTTTGTCAGTGGTTCCAGCTGGTGAGCCTCCAACACACCTCCACACACACACACACACACACACACACACCGGTAGCTGGGTGTCAGTGGTTCCAGCTGGTGAGCTCAGACCTATCCCAAGATAAATAATGAGCTCATAACAGGCACACACACACACACACACACACACACACACACACACACACACACACACTCAGTCCTATCCGAAGATCGCTCTGAGCTCTGAGCTTGCTCCGTAATGGGGAAGGCTGGCTGTGTGACTACCGGGCGACCATAGTGAATTACACACACACACACTCTCAGTCCTATCCGAAGATCGCTCTATGAGTTCTGAGCTTGCTCTGTAATGGGGAAGGCTGGCTGGGTGACTACCGGGCGACCATAGTGAATTACACACACACACACGCTAAGTACCATGAAAGAAAATGACACACACACACACACACACAGCCAGCCACCTTCCCCTCCAACACCCTCCAGCTGGGAGCTGGGTGTCAGTGGTTCCAGCTGGTGGGCTCCCTCATAACGAAAGATAAGGCAACACACACACACACACACACACACACACACACACACACCTCGGGCCTGGAACCAGGTATCGGCCTGGGTCCAGCCGGGGGTGGGGGGTCGGCCCTCCCTTGATGACGTCACATATTCGTTACGCAAATCATTTTGAAAATGAGGATTCCCAAAAAGGCAGCTGGACACGATTGTTATAAAAATTCCGACTCGTTATCAATCGAAACTAACTTCTAAAATACAAAAACATTGCCGAGAAAAGGAATAATCAAAATAGCTCAAAAATATACTAAATAAACTATTAGAACTTCGACTTGCTTAAACACAATTTCAAAGCCCACCAATTTCATTCAACTGAATCGATAACGTTTTTCAAAAATTATGACTATCATTTCAATATATCAAAACCTGGCAACTCGCCCTATTAGAAAATATAATATTTAAAAAATGACGTTGTTTACAATATTAACAGGACTACATATCATTCTTAAAGTCCACATCTTTAACTTCTCAGGAGCCTTGCACACTTTTCTCATGACAAACCATCTTTTGAAAACACAAATACTTCGCTACAACCTCAAATAAAAAATCACAGATAGCGGAGGTAAAAATTTTAGCGTATTTTGGCCCTCCCATTCAAGTCATAAACACCCTCTACATCACCGTACTTCACTCAACTCAAGCATGGAAGACACGTAAAACATTGCGAACTATCATTAGAAACCCTTAAAAGGCACTTGTGACTCGAAATAAATGAACTGAGACAAATATAAATAATAGTGGAAGTCGAGCATCTGGGACCGGCATTTTGGGCGGGAGCTAGTGATGACGTCACAGCCTGGGGCTCGTGACGTCATGGATAGGCCAGCTTCTTCTCACTGAGCTTCCATAACACACAAATCAGGTAATTGCGGATATATCTCAACAACTGACACGAAAGATTAGGCCTATGGGTCCACTTTGTGACCTGTCTGGCCTGTAATGAGTGAGAGATGAGGCAGATAATGGCTGAGAGAGAGGCGGCGGGTCAGGGGATCGGTTTGTTTACGTTTTCAAGATTTGAATTATTTGCTTTTTACAAGTATGTGCAGGTGTTAGTTCACTGATATGTTGTCCTGGAGGTTACCAGCGTTAGGTTATGACATGGCACCACCGTGAAATGATGAGTTACACCAATATATTACTTACGTTAGCCAAAGACTGCTCGGCGGCGGCTGTCCGTGTCACTAGCAGGCACCCACACTCCACTGTCCACTTTGTGTCCTCAACCATGTTTAAATAGTTAACCTCTGATTACTGAGAGGCTACACACACAATATTCTCTTCGCTACTATAGATATCACTATTATCGGTATCTTCATCTCCACCACTCACTGTCCCTCACGGGCAGCGCCTTGTCCTGCCTGCCGACTCAAATATGAAGGCCGCTGAGGGGGGGAGACCTAACGGGGATTCCCCGGCTGCGGCGTCGCCAAGCATCGTAGCACGTTTCGATCTCATTATTAACTTACATCTTAATGAACCGTCATAAAAGTGTATTCCTCAAAATTTCTAATAAGGATGTATAGAGAGCTTTGAATATTGTTTTAGTGTAATGAAGACAATGATTTTGTAGAGATACCACAAAATGTAGCACCACTGCTCTCCAGCGTTGCTACTTTTCAAGGTTGGACATGGGTGAGGTCAACTTCCCTGACCGCTGATAATCCCCAGGTCAAATCGAGTCACTCCTCCCCTCCCTGTCGCTCAGGATGGAAGGTGAATATCTCGTCCGCGCTACTCGCCATCGCAACCTTCATAGTCAAGAGAAATTAATTATTTACAGCGTCAACAAGTTCTGCTTAGAGGATTCTTTTACTGTCAATGTGGAGGACACTTCTGACGAAGAACTGTCTGATTAAATAGCTGAAAGAGGATTATGCCTACAGGATAAAACCTCTATAAAAAAAAAAAAACGCACCTTAACTCTTACCTCATGGGTGGTGTGGAAAAAGAGTAAAATAAAACAACAAAAAAGATGCATGTCTACTTGTCTATTAGAGAGAGAGAGAGAGAGAGAGAGAGAGAGAGAGAGAGAGAGAGAGAGAGAGAGAGTGTGTGTGTGTGTGTGTGTGTGTGTGTGTGTGTGTGTGTGTGTGTGTGTGTGTGTGTGTGTGTGTGTGTGTGTATGCCGCGTCACAGGAGAACCAATACGTAAACTGTTGAAAGACTCGCGCAAGCAGGATTACACACACACACACACACACACACACACACACAACACACACACACGCATGAGAGAACTATATAGTAATAAGAAACAGGAGGAAGTAGTAAGAGAGAGAGAGAGAGAGAGAGAGAGAGAGAGAGAGAGAGAGAGAGAGAGAGAGAGAGAGAGAGAGAGAGAGAGAGAGATGGGCGTTTCTCCACACTTCAGTGTTAATCCTGTAATTGGGACTGCGACGTTTGGCGACGCCGCAACCGGGGAATCCCCGATAGGTCTCCCCTCAGCGGCCTTCATATTTGTGTCGGACTATAGTGCAGTGCGGTTCACGGACTGGTGGGCAAGTTCGGTACCAGTACCGGTGATACCGGTACCAGCCTTAACGGTACTGTACCGGTAAAATTTTCCGTACCGGTGAATAGCCGAAACGGTACTGAGCCAATTGTATACAGCGTGGAGGTGGCTCAAGGCGAGTGGTGATGGGTAAGACGGTAACTTTGAGTCATTCTCACTCTCGGTACCGTTCCACACTGGTACCGACTGGCTGCCCTGGCGCGTCGGCGCGGTCTCGGTAGCTCGGCGAGACGCGTCTGTACTGGTATGACTGAATGTACCGGCATCATTTCCGGTACTGCTTGACGCTTGTACCGTCTAGCGTCTGTGCCGGGACTCTGCTGCTTCCTACCGCTAAGAATGAATAATGTGTCGGCACCACACGGCGGATCGGTGGCCGGGACGGGTGGCGGTCTGGCGGACTGGCGTCTGGCGGTGCAGTAACACTGCAGTTGGCCGGCATTTTACCATTGCATTTCTACTACTACTACTACTACTATTACTGCTACTTCTATTACTGCTGCTGCTGCTGCTGCTGCTGCTGCTGCTGCTGCTGCTACTACTACTACTACTACTACTACTGCTACTACTACTACTACTACTACTACTACTGCTGCTGCTACTACTACTACTACTACTACTGCTACTACTACTACTGCTACTACTACTGCTGCTGCTGCTACTGCTACTACTGCTACTACTACTGCTGCTATTACTACTGCTACTACTGCTATTACTACTACTGCTACTGCTACTACTGCTACTACTACTACTACTACTACTACTACTACTACTACTACTACTACTACTGCTACTGCTACTACTACTACTACACATAGGATCAAGTGTACGAATATTACAGACAAGCCCAAATTATCTCATCCTGCTTAGGAATCGAACGCGGGTCCTCTCAGTTGTGTGAGGAAGGTGTCAAGTCAAGCAAGTCAGCCAGCATCCCTATAGATTTGGTCATTCGTCCTTGACGGCTGAGGCCGTTAGGGGCAGTTTGTGCCGTTATTTTTCATCAACCGTGGCATAGTGCTGCATCATTTTATGTCTGTCTGTCTCTGATATATATAATGCATTACCAAATTTTCATCATATTGATTATATATCTTCTTGTGTATGTAGTATGTATGTATGTACTCATGATAATAAAAACAAAATAATTGTGGGAAGACTGGCTGGGTGACCAGCAGGCGACCGTTGAACACACACACCACATAGAGTGCATAACTTTAAAGAAAAACTAGATAAATGGAGGTATGGAGACAGGACACTATGAACCCCGCTCGAACCCTGAATAATACAACTAGGTAAACAAACACACACACACACACACACACACACACACACACACACACAAGAATAGCCGGAGCCAGGCCAACACAAAGAAATTCAGATACGATTGATATTGGAGGCCATACGGTTTGATCTCGTCCCGTTCACGTTCCTTTCGCGTATTCACGGCCACTTGCTAGTCGGTGTGGCATGAAGAGGTGTCCCACCATGACGAGACGGGAAGTTAAAGACTTGCCCTGCCAGACGCACGAATCATTCGCTTCTTCATGCCACAGCCACACCACGTCGGCACTCAGCAGTGTGTGTGTGTGTGTGTGTGTGTGTAATACAGTATTAGACCAATAAATACGCTTATACTTCATCATAATTTGATAATGACCTTGAAAGTTTCCTTGTAACATTTCCAGTGTTACTGCTAAATATAATAATTAACACATACATGGGATATAATAAGTTGGAGAATTATCCTAAAAATTCAGCATTTCTCGCGCTCCTGCCCCCCAACCTCAATTGGGCAGCGCTGTTAGCCCTCATATTTCAAGGTTGCTGGTAACGTGCATCAATTTACATGAAGAATTCTTAATCATATACATTATAAAGTGGAATAGCTCATGCCTCGAAACAATACAACTGTTTGTATTTGCCTATATGATCATGTGCGCTTCCACCAATATTTTGGACGTGATTAATTTGACTTGTCTGGACCTGCCGCCTCACCCTGCACCGCGACCATGCATGCGGTAACGCACCTCCATGGCCAGTCAAGGCCAGCCACCACCACGGTCTACCACCACAACGCCGCCACAATCCTTTATTGCGTCCCTCGAACTCCCTCCTACTTTTTAGTTACATCTTGTTAAATAGATATCGTCACGAGAAAGTTTTACTGACGATCGATTATATTAAGCCAGCGTCATTATTACTGCTATATATTAAACTGTTGCTTAAAGTAATGTCAGGAATTGCAGTGTTGCACGCCTGTGGCGCTAACGTATTAACAAGAAATTTAAATACAGAAATGATAAGTAGCTATATAACACTTCATTCAATACATCTCTCACTACAACAACAAACACTGTCAGTACTTTACCACCATCGTGCGACCTGAAAATAACGTGCTTATCTCAACACTTTCACTCAAGTCTGTCGGTCAGTCGCTCACTGGTCACTGCTACCCTCGTCTCGCACTACACGCACTATACTGCTGCCAACGGTGTGTTGTGTTGTGTTGCTAACCCCACCTAGCTATACTTCTCTAGGGCTTTAGTTACCAGTTTTTGATATATACAATCATACTTCATTAACAGCACAACACAAGTCTAACCTTTCATTCTTCCAACTTTACAGGTAATCTTTTCATCATGCATGTCATTGGCGCTGCATGTACGTACCTGGTCTGTGTGCGTGTATATTTAAGACCATTTACAGACATATTTTATGTATCATGGAAGTACATGGCACCGACATACTGTCGATGTCGGGTACAAGTAGAGAACGTGTCTTACTACGTACGACCACTATCACGTCCTTGAGTCGAAAAGGCCAAGAGGTGACAAACAATGATGATATTGCATAGCAGATAGTAGCCTACAAATTCCTCTGTTGGTGGGATGATGCATAACACCTGAGTGGTTCCTAATGGTTACTCCAATGCCCAAGTGTATGATGACGTAACATGTTGACATACACTCGAGGTGACTTAAATGACATGCTATACTTGAGAGAGAGAGAGAGAGAGAGAGAGAGAGAGAGAGATTCAGAATTTGTTCTTACCATGACTATTTTCAACGGTTAAGGATGATTCATCGGATTCTCAAGAGAATTCCTTTTCCAGTTAGTGTAGAAAGTTGCGTTCACGTGTCACCAGCAGAATAATAACGAAAATTACCTTCAAAACCTGCTATGTGGATTTTCTTGTTCATATAGGTACGTACTGGCATCATTGGCTTGAGTTACCTGTGCAGTGGGGTTAACAAGGATGCTTTCATGGTCCTACTCCTATCTAGAATATAGAACAAGTATTGTACACCACCATGCAATCGGAAAAAAAAAGGTTAACCATTTACCTCTGTGGTCTTTACAGAATACTCATCGTAAAACAATGTGGGGTGATGGAAAATTAGATAAAAAAAAATCTTTTTTTTTTTTTACGCGGTATGACGCGTAATCTTTCCTGTCCGGAGATAAGCGTACAATCTCTCTCTCTCTCTCTCTCTCTCTCTCAATCAATCAAATGAGATTAAGGATAAACTTTTATTTCAACTATACTCTTTAACATACATTCTCACATTGTTATATGACAAATGCGTACTATTACAAATGACAACACGTAAACCGCTTCAGCTTAGTCAAACAATACGTACATGGAACGGAACAGCTCTTAAACAGGAATGAGGGACCTTGAAGAGACTTTACTATGTACTAATATGATACAACACAATATGCAACTGTAGGGCAAAATATTCACTCAGCAGACCTATTACCTACAATTTTCAGATAATAATTCATTTCACTGGTCTATTTTTATTTCATACTTAGAAGAAAAAAATAAATATGTATCTCCACTCCAATCATATAAATAAAACAATTGGGAAATTATTCATTCACTGACCAATCAAGTACTTTATTACTCAATCACTTCAGGCTTAAAGTAAACAAATAAATTAATCTACCTACACATAATTCACTGATATATATTTTTTCTTTCATTTGAATCAGAGCGTGTGATATACAAGTTTCCTTCACTATAACCAGAATACAACAGAGAGAGAGAGAGAGAGAGAGAGAGAGAGAGAGAGAGAGAGAGAGAGAGAGATGCTGATAACTAAGAGTACTAAATTAGTGAAAAAGGCAGTATGGGGGACTTACACAAACATTCAGAAAGGAAGGGGGGAGGGAAGAAAGGGGAACTGCTGAGTGGTGGGACGAAATAAGGCCATGCAAGGAAGATGCATGAAAGTGTTTTATTGTAAGGTGTATAAAAACAGACGAGGAGAGCTGGATTTAGGAGCTTGTTGTCAAGTGATTCTCATGAACGGCTACACAACACTCATTAATTTAACAACATACATACAGTACATACACCTTCATTTCTCATATCCATACACTAGTATCACTTCAAGTATATGGAATGTTTGAGTACTTTTATAATATGATTTTGCTTTTTTTATATATTGTTTTGTGAGAATGTTTTAGTGATTTGGAAAAGGGAAGAAAGAAAATGGAATGTATATATTTTGGTGTGTGTGTGTGTGTGTGTGTGTGTGTGTGTGTGTGTGTGTGTGTGTGTGTGTGTGTGTGTCACTGGAGGTCCCTATTGCCACTAACTAATATATTTCCACAGGTGATCTGGAATATGGAATACAACAGCTGATACTTACAACAGTACTTCTCCACACACACCAGATGCTAACACACCACACACGCACACACATGCACCAGATTATTTCCCTTTGCCACATAACACTCCACTTTTGTATTTCAAACACCTGGGGTTCATACTATTATACCTATTGCTCCTCCCCTGGTACTGAGTTATGTAAGGAGAGCAAGGGTGACATCATCTTCACTTCGAGCAAACATTGGGGGAAGGCTTAACTTGCACCTTGCCAGTCCCTCTTGAGGCACCATGGGGCAGTATTACCAGGGAGGTCTGGCCAGCACCTTACTGTTATGGAAAGTCTCAGGGTATTAGAGAAGCTTCATGAGAATGACTTTGAGGTATCCAAGTGCTTACATAGTGGTAGTGTTTGTTGTCTGCAGAATAATTTTGAGAGCATGTGTAAAATTTTAATCCAGAGAACTAGGTAGTAATACTAGCTTAAGAAATGTCTGTAGTTGGATTTGTATAAGGCCACACTAAGGCAAAACCTAAACAGTTGTCAAGATAGGATGAAAGTGGACCTAGTTTAAACAGTGTTACATTTGATTTCTTTCCTAATGGGACACAGTTTTGCTTAGTCTCATGTGTTGGAGTGCTGAGGGGATGTAGTTGTTGCAGGTGTGATGAGTGTTAAGAGTCATGAGGGAGGAGAAAGAGGGCAAGGAGGGAGAGAATATTCAAAGGTTGCCTGGCTGTGTCTAGGCATCATAGGTGGTGGCGGACACATCCCCTCCTGTGCCGGTCCAGTTAGTGTGGTGGAATTTGCCAGGGGAAGCAGCCAGTTCATATGTGTGAGCCCCAAAGTAATCTCTCTGGGCCTGTGGGTGGTGAGGAAGGGAGAGAGAGGAGGTGAGAATTTGGTGCCATAGCTACAGCTCAATCTTACTAACTAACCTATGTAGGTCATAAGTGTGAGGTTAAAAAGATCACCAGTTGACTTGTTACTAGTTGTACTTTTGGTGTGCTTGTGAGGTTCTCTGTTGTCTGATTTCAAGTATGAATCACTCAAAGAATGAAAGAGTTACGGGTTTCTTTTAGGTATCTATGTATGAAACACTGGACATACTGCCTGGTTTCAAATACAAGTATGTCACAACCAGTTACCATGAAGTAAAAATAAATGGAATTGACCCTAAATAACCTTATTAACCCTTAGATATTATACAACACTCCTTCTTCATCCTCTTTTTATTCTTACAAACTCAATTTCTACTATCTAAATGCTATCTGATAGTTCTAACTAACAGTACTAACCCTTATCCACATCTTATAACTCCTTTTCTACCCTTCCAACCCCCTTTTCTGCCTATCCAAACACTACCAACACTCATTTCTGCTTATCCAAACACTACAAAGACCCATTTCTGCCTATCCAAGCACCATCTTTTAATCTAAACTAAAGATGCTAATCCTGATCCCAACATGCAACACCTTTTAACTGGTTCTTATCTTCCCAAGCTCCATTTCTGTGCATCACCTCACTATACAACACTTTCCTTTGCCTTCACCATATACAGGAATGCCAGCCTCACTCACCTGGATTAAGTTAGCAGGCAGCACAGCAGAGCGATAGCCATCATAGAAAGCCAGCGCCGAGTTGAATGCCGGGGACGGAATGCCAAGGAGAGCACTCTGAGCCACCACCGCCCTCCAGCCGTCCTGGCAGCGTCCAACAGCATCACGGAAGAAGTCGTCAAGGAGCAGGTTGGTGAGGTGAGGGTTGGTGTCAAAGGCATCCTTGATCTTGCCCAGGAACACACTATGAGGTACAGGTGGAGAGGGTTTTGTGGGTTAGTTTTGTTTGATATAGTCTATTGTTGTCTTTGAGTGCATGCAAGTACACACATGCACATATACATACATACATACACACACACACACACACACACACACACACACACACACACACACACACACACACACACACACACAGTACACAAAGTTAAGTGTATATGAGGAACATTCATAGTTTTAAGGATAAATATGACAAATTAACCTTTACAAACAGGACATTATGAGCTTGACCTAATTCTGTAAAATACCATTAAATAGGAAAGAACAATTTGGTAAGAATCCATAGAATGGGACCATATCAAGAAGGAACAGTGAGACCAATTAAGATATTACTAAAATCACAAGTAGCAGCAGAAAAAGTACTATATAGAAAAACAAAACTCAGAGAGACAGAAGGTTGCAAATATATATATATATATATATATATATATATATATATATATATATATATATATATATATATATATATATATATATATATATATATATATATATATATATATATATATATATATATATATATATATATATATATATATATATATAAAGAAAAATAGAAACTAAGCAAGAGAAAAAAAATAATGAAAGGTCAGAGGAGGAGAAGAAGGCATTTTTTTTGGTGAATTCTAGGAGACAGGATAAGGAAATGGTATATAAAAGAGAAGGAAGAGAAAAAAATGGAGCAAGTTTAACTAAAAATGATAAGAACAAGAGATTAAAAATGATGTATACAAACATAGATGGGATTTTATCTAGTAAATTAGAATTAAGAGATTACATAAAGAAAGAAGAACCAGATATTGTATGCCTGGTGGAAACAAAGTTAAATGAGGCAATAAAAATAGACATAGATAAAAGGTATAATATATGGAGGAGAGACAGAGTGGGTAAAGGAGGAGGAGGAGTCATGATGATGTTAAGGAAGGAGATAGTGGTAAATCAAGTGGAGTTTGGGGAAGGAAAATCAGAAATACTGTATGTTAAGATGCATATTAATAAAAAGGAGTTAACAATCATTGGAACATATGTGCCACCAAAAACAAACTCATGGACTAACCAAGAATATAGAGACATGATAGATGACACAATAAGGAGTCTTACAAGAATCATTAAAGAAAGGAGAAAAGTGATATTGGTAGGAGATTTCAACTGTAAGGAGGTAGACTGGGAAAATTATGAAAGTGGTATGGGGAAGATGCCTGGGAGATAGATTCCTGAACCTAATGATAGATAATTTGATGGTCCAAAGAGTAAAGGAAAACACAAGATTCAGAGGAAACGATGAGCTGGCAAGATTGGACCTAGTTTTTACAAGGGATATACAAGTTAATGATGATATAAGATATAAGTGCCCATTGGGAAAGAGTGACCATGTAATATTAGAAATGGATATAGAAGAAGGAAAGGAAGATAGAGATGAATCATACAAAGGAGACCGATTAAATTACAGAAAGGCTGATATTGAGAATCTCAAGAACTATTTTAAAAACGTAAACTGGGAGGAGATGGAAAACTCATTAACGGTTCAAGAGAAATATAACTTATTTTTGAAATGTACAAAACAGGAGTCAGGGAATATGTCCCGAAATATAGACCTAAAGAAGAAGGAAAGAAAGATTGGTTTAATGCAAGATGTGCTAGGGCAAAGGAGAAACGAGATGGAGCATGGAAAAGGTGGAGAAGAAACAGAAATCCAGAAAATAAGGAAAACTTCAAAACAGCAAGAAATGAATATGCTAAGGTGAGAAAGGAAGAAGAAAGGAACTATGAAAAGGACATTGTCGAAAAATGTAAGGAACAACCAAAATTGTTCTACAGATTCATAAATGGAAAAATAAGACAAAAAGAAACAATAGAAAGGTTAAAAGGAGAGAACGGAATGGTGGAAGACCCAAAAGTATGGCAGAACTGTTAAATAGTAAATTTCATGAGGTCTTTACTAAGGAATCCAAATTTGAAAGACCACAGGGTAATAGAGAGACTGTCCATATGAAAGAGATTAAAGTAACCAAGCTTGAAATAAAAAAGTTGATGACGGAACTAGATGAGGAAAAGGCAATGGGACCGGATGAAGTCTCAGGCAGAATACTGAAAGAATGTAGGGAAGAACTAGCAAGTCCAATATACAACATCATAAAATGCTCAATAGAAAATGGAACAGTGCCAGTGGAGTGGAAAAGAGCTGAGGTGGTTCCCATATATAAGAGCGGAAGGAAGGAAGAACCTTTAAATTACAGACCGGTATCACTAACTAGTGTAATATGCAAGATGTGTGAAAAAGTAATAAAGAAGCAATGGATTGAGTTTCTTGAAGACAACAAATTATTATCAAATAGCCAATTTGGTTTTAGAAAAGGTCGGTCATGTGTAACAAATTTATTGAGTTTCTACTCTAGAATAGTTGATAAAGTACAAGAGAGAGAGGATGGATTGACTGTATTTATTTAGATCTAAAAAAGGCGTTTGATAAAGTGCCACATGAAAGATTACTATGGAAGTTAGAGGAGAAGGGTGGCTTAAAAGGAAGCACATTGAGATGGATGAAAAATTACTTGAGGGGGAGAGAAATAAGGACGATAGTTAAAGATATGAAGTCCAAGTGGAGAACAGTAGACAGTGGAGTGCCACAGGGGTCAGTATTGGCACCAATACTTTTTCTCGTATATATAAATGACATGCCAGAGGAGTGAACAGCTACATAAATCTGTTTGCGGACGATGCGAAACTGCAGAGTCATTAAACAAAAAGAGGATTGTGAAATACTACAGGAAGACTTAAACAAGATCTGGAAATGGAGTAAAAATGGGAGATGGAATTCAATGTGGACAAAAGCCATGTCATGGAAATGGGAAAAAGTGAAAGACGACCAGTGGGAATCTATAAGATGGGAGATGGAGTAGAACTAGAAAAAGTAAAAAGGAAAAGGACTTGGGAGTGACAATGGAAGAAAACAATCAACCGGTAAGCCATATTGATAGAATTTTCAGAGACATATAATTTGCTAAGGAATATTGGAATTAGCATTTCACTATATGGACAAAGAAATGATGAAGAAATTGATAAGTACTAAAATAAGACCTAGATTGGAATATGCAGGAGTTGTGTGGACTCCCATAAAAGAAACACATAAGAAAATTAGAGAGACTACAAAAATGGCTACAAGAATGGTTCCAGAATTTAAAGGGATGACATATGAGGAGAGACTAAAGGCTATGGATCTACCAACCTTGGAACAGAGAAGAGAGAGGGATCTGATACAAGTTTATAAATTGATTAACGGAATGGATGAAGTGGATAATGAGAAACTGATCCTGAGAGAAGAATATGACATCAGAAGCA
Source organism: Portunus trituberculatus (assembly GCF_017591435.1). Lineage (NCBI taxonomy): Eukaryota > Metazoa > Arthropoda > Malacostraca > Decapoda > Portunidae > Portunus > Portunus trituberculatus. The sequence continues at coordinate 16,077,271 of NC_059285.1, forward strand.
CAAGATCGCATAGTAAGAAACTGAGGAAGGGAAGATGTCTGAGAGATGTTAAAAAATTTAGTTTCCTGCAAAGATGTGTTGAGACTTGGAACAGTTTGAGTGAGAAGTGGTGTCAGCAAAGAGTGTACATAGTTTTAAAGGAAAATTGGATAAATGTAGATATGGAGACGGGGCCACACGAGCATAAAGCCCAGGCCCTGTAAAACTACAACTAGGTAAATATACACACACACACACACACACACACACACACACACACACACACACACACACACACACACACACATCAATTATTGTATTCACTCCAAAACAACCTTCCTTTTGTCCTAAAACTGTTTCCAGAGCCTCCTGCCCTCCACACTCCTATGCCTGACCCACACACCTGCGGATGATGCAGCCACCACGCCACATGAGGGCAATTCCTCCATAGTTGAGGTTCCACCCAAACTTAGCTGCTGCCTCTCTCAAGAGCATGAAGCCCTGGGCATAGGACACAATCTTGCTGGCATACAGGGCCTGAAGAAGGACAACACAGAGGGAACAATGGGGGGAGAGTCATCACAAGGTCTAAATATAACAAGTAAAATAAATATGATACATTTAAAGGAAGTACACCCATTTTGGATTTAAGGAAAAAAATATACTGTATCTCGATTCTCTATAATAACATGCCTGCAATCTCACACAGGGTGGCTCAGAAAAACCACCACTCAGTCATACACACAATAATCACTCTTAGCCCTACTGGTGAAAACAGTCTCATGGACCACTCAACTACACCACAGGCAATTAAGTATAGCATAATTGGCACAGCAAAGGCAAAAAGATGATAGTAGTAAATCAAACACATCGCAGGAACCACAACAGATAATCCATCAATGTTGTGACAGCACCAGCTCACTGCTCACCTTCCTGATGTACTCCACAAACTCCTTCTTATCTCCAGAGTAGGTAGACTTGGAGGGACCTTTCAGCACATCACTCGCCCTCACTCGCTCATCCTGTGGGAGAAGATAATACAGTAAGAGATGGAAAGTGACCCTAAATATCCAAAGAAAATGCAAGATAATGATACAAAAACACTTATCCCACAGTTCCTTTTACCTCCATACTGCCCTTGCTTCCATTACTCCTATTACTCACATAACACTGAAAAAAAAAACAATCCCAGAGAGAAGCTAGTAGAAATGTAACATAACATGATAATAACAGTGATAAGTGGAAAACAAACCTTCAGAAGACAAAAAAGAAAAAAATATGAAGAAAAAGTTTTGTTAAGGGAAGGAAAGGAAAAATAAAGCAAAGCAAGGCAAGGCAAGATAGGACAGGCTAGGATAAGGTACAGTAGGAAATGATAGAATAAAGATGGGTAGAAATAATGACAATACCAACATCAAGTTTCTCCTCTTTAAGAATAGCTAAGGGGTATACATAAACATCCCCATCCCCACCACCACACATCTACACACCCACCCATCCCCTCACACACACACACACACACACACACACACACACACACACACACACACAAATTAACCTTTACAGAAGAAGTGATGTCAGCAATGAGTGTGCATAGTTTTAAAGAAAAATTGGATAAGTGTAGATATGGAGACGGGACTACACGAGCATAAAGCCCCGGCCCTGTAAAACTACAACTAGATAAATACACACACACACACACACACACACACACACACACACACACACACACACACACACACACAGACGACTAAAAGACATTCCAGTTCCTCCGTCCTCCTCCCTTTCCCTCCAGCACTTAAGCATTCTTGCAAAACATTGTACAAAAAAGAGCAGGATCATATCTGAACACACAGACATTCTACTGACTCTGTTTGGTGACTGACATCTCAATGGTCCTTTTTTGTTTGATTGTTTATGTTGCTCTTATCCAGTTTTCTCCTCAAACATAAAAAATAAAGCAAGAGAGAAATAAATCACCTTGAGGGCAGAGAGGCAGCGGGCAAACACAGACTCAGCAATGAGGGTTGTCGGTGTGCCAAAGTCCAGACCAGAGATGGCGGTCCACTTCCCGGTTCCCTTCTGGCCAGCTGCGTCCCTTATCTTCTCCACCAGTGCCTCCCCTGTGGGTGTTGGATGGTGGCTTACTTCTCCTTATAAAATACAGACACTTAGGTCACTCTTCTTAGTACTTTTGGATAATTCTCTTTGGTTATTCTTTAGAAAATTGTAACTATCTCTTATCTGTCTGTCTTTTTCATCTAGGAGTACTTAGGTAAGTCACTTTTCTTTACATTTGATCATTTATCCCATTCTTTTGGCTAACTCTGTCAATCCTGTTCTGCTCAAGGATTAGCATTTAAGTGGACCTTTTTCGCTTAATCATTTTTGTTGCCCTTGATCAGTTTTTCTTTCTTCCATAAATAAAATACAATCAGTCAATCAGTAAACTCTGTAACTCCCTGCCAGCTTCTGTTTTTCTATGTTCCTATGACCTGAACTCATTTAAGAGGGAGGTTTCAAGACATTTATACCATTATTTTGGCTAACTTCCTCAGACCTGCTAGGGAACTGGAATCTAAGAGGGCTTTTTTTTTTAATTCCTTCTTTTGCCTTTGACTAATTTTCCCCTCTTCCATGAAAAAAAAAGAAAAAAAAAAAAAAAAAAAAAGGACAGTCATTATGTGCTTACCATCAGTGTCTTTGAATGCGAGGATGTTGGCGGTGATCTCAATGAGGAAGGAGTCGAGCTCACCCTTGTTCCACTCGGCAAACACCTGTAGTGACACCTCTGATTAGCACCAATACTGTACACAGCTGTTGTTAATGGTCACTGCTACACACCTCTCGTTACTACTGTGTCTGTCATACACCTGTCACTACTACTGTCACTGATACATGGGGGAATTTTTGGTTAATATGTGTATGTATGTAATTTTTCAAATCTTCAGTGTCATGAATGAAATAATCTTGTTCTTAGTTCTGATCTGCAAATGAAGAATTCATATTTATGGATAAAAAAAAAAAAAAAAAAAAAACATAATCTAAACAAAATAAATAAAAAAAATATTTTTTTTTTATCTAAAAGAAAAAAAACAATGCCTCACACATTCACACTCTTATACCCAGTAAACACTTACAGTATCAGTATCTCTCTCTCTCTCTCTCTCTCTCATCATAAACCTTACCACTATCACCCTCACACACACACTCGTACACCCAACCATCATCCCCACCCCCCCTCTGCTCACACCACCACCCTCACATATACTCCATCCCTCATCACAGCCTCACCTCACTCATCTTGTCACAGCTCATCCCCAGGGCATCCTTCATAAGGTGGTAGGCTTCACAGATGAGCTGCATGTCGCCGTACTCAATGCCGTTGTGCACCATTTTGACGTAGTGGCCAGCACCATCCTCACCCACCCAGTCACAGCATGGCTCGTCCCCAGACTTGGCACAGATGCTCTAGTGGAGGGTTCAGAGGTAATAAGGGTGGTGGTGGTGGTGTATGGTAGCACAGTATTACTATTGTTGCTACTGTTGTTGTAATTTTTATGTACTGTGGTAATAGAAGTAGTAGTAGTAGTAGTAGTAGTAGTAGTAGTAGTAGTAGTAGTAGTAGTAGTAGTAGTAGTAGTAGTAGTAGTAGTGGTAGTGGTAGTGGTAGTGGTGGGGGTAGGGGTAGTGGTAGTCATAGTAGTTTCTGTATTCTTTTTGTACAAGTAGAAGTAGCAGCAGTGGTGTGGAAAAAGAAATATCATTAACATACAAACAACATGCATAAGAAAACAAACAAAATACAGACTGATTAGTTACCTAAGTTTGTACATAGAAAAATAAAAACTTGTGCACATCCTAACTTAATTTCCAAAAAAAACACCAAAAGGGTTACAGAAAATTAGTAGGTACATGTCAAGTCACAGAAAAGGAGGAAATACAGAAGCAGGCAGGGGGAAGCTCCAGAGTTCACAGAAAGAGGGATGATTAACTGGGAATACTAGTTCACTCTTACATTAGAGAGGTGAACAATGAACAGGTGAGAAAAAGTCTTGTGCAGTGAGGCCATGGGAGAAGGAGGAGAAGGCAGACTGATAACTGAGTGGACTTTCTTTTCTTTATATTTTTGTTCACCTTGGCCAGTCCTCTCTTACATAAAAAAATAAATAAATGAAAAAAAATGCAGTAATAAATAGAGATATGGCTTAAACACCAAATAAACACTACTCTTCATCCTGTTACCTGGAAAATAGGCTGTATGTGTGGCCAGGCTTCCTTGTGACCCCCAGGCATGAGTGAGGGACCGTAGCGAGCCCCCTCCTCCCCGCCAGACACACCAGACCCAACATACAGCAGTCCCTTCTCTGCCAACTGGTGACATCTGGTGTGAAAAGGTGTTATGGGGTGAGGGTGCAACAGGGATGGGGTGACATGTGATGGGAGGTATAATAGATGGGAAGGTCAGTGTGGAGGTGGAAAAGTGAAAGGATAGGGAGGATATTGTGGATAGGAAGAGTGGTGGTGGTGGTGGTTAAGTTGGTAGAGATGGTAGTGGTGATGATCATGTTTTTTATGAAGAGATGATGGTTATGAAAAGTTGAGTTAGGTTTAGGTTAAGTGTGATGGTGGTGGTGTTGCTACACATGCTTTGAGGGGTTAAAGAGTCTCTTTCTCTCTCTGGAACATACACACACACACACATTTCTTCAATAACAGTACAAAATTAATGACTGCTTCTTCTCTTCCCTCTCTTCTTTAAGTTTTCAAAAGTACCTGTTTCATTATGCATAAGGTCACCCTCTTAATTAATAGCACAGATGACCTCAATTAGTGGTGCATACCTTGATGGCTTCACCTGTAACTATTAACAACTTCCTCACCTGGCCTTCCTTACCTGTAACACTGAATATAACATGATGGTTCCTTGTACTATATAAGTGTATTATTGTATGAATGATTGAACTCTCTCTCTCTCTCTCTCTCTCTCTCTCTCTCTCTCTCTCTGTCAATTATCTAATACACTGTACACTTAACAGATAATAATTCTCTCTTTCTTCAACTGCAGACAAAACAATGACAAAAAACAATTAAAATATAAAAATCACAATCTCTCTCTCTCTTTCTCACCTCCTCTGGGTGTCCTGGTATTCAGAGTTTCCTCCATCAATAATAATGTCTCCTTTCTCCAGTAGAGGGATCAGCTTCTCAATGAAACTGTCCACAGCAGCACCAGCTATGGAAGGCAAGGATGGGGTGTTAGCAGGCAGCAAGATCAGGAGTGAGGGTGTCTGGTTAGAAGGACAAAAGAATAGAAGGAAAAGAAAAGGTTATGATTAGATTAGGTACTGAGGGAGACAGAGATGTAAACAGGAAGGGGAGGAGTATTAGCAGACAAAGTTGAGGTGTGGTATGTGTGTGGCTAAGAGGAAGAAGACTGGAAGGGAAAAAAAAAAAAAAAAAAAAAGGTTATGACTGTAGATTAGATAAAAAGGGAGGATATTTGTACACAAGTAAAAACCTATATGAAACAGGAGAAGGGAGAAAAATATTAGCAGACAGTTGAGTTGAGAGAAAGTGTGTGGGTGGCTAGGAGGAAGAAAAAGAATGGGAGGAAAAGAAAAGGTTATAACTGTAGATTAGGTAAAAAGGGAGAAGGGATAATTAGTAAATAGGCAAAAAGAAAAAAAAAATCATATGAAACAAGTCAGATGGAAAGGAATGTTATCAAATAGTAAGTTGAAGTGTGGTGTGTGTGGCTAGGAGGAGGAAGAGGAGTATATGTAAATGGAAAAGAAAAAGTTATGACTGTAGATTAGGTAAGAAAGAATATTGGTAAACAAGCAAGAAAAAATCATAAGAAACCACAGAAAGTAAGTTGAGAAGTTGTGTGTAAGGTCTGGAGGAAGAGGAATGAAAGGGAAAGAAAAGACTATGGCAATAGATTAGGTAAAAAGGGAGGAAGAAAAATTAAAGAAAGAAAAGATTATGGCAATAGATTGGGTAAAAACGGAGAAGGAAGAATATTAGCAATCAGAAAGAGAGAGAGGATCATTAGTAGACAGTAAGTTGAGGTGTAGTGTGTGGTCAGAAGGAGGAATTAAGAATGGAAAGAAAGGGTTTACCAGATTAGAAAAAATAAAAGGAAAAAGAGTAGGACAGAAAGGCAAAACAATTAAATACTGTACATATACAAAACAGGAAGAAGGAAAAGTGCTCCATCCTACTCCACTCCAATCACCCTGACTCACCCTTAACCAGCAGCATAACACGCCTTGGTTTCTTCAGCTTGGCCACCATCTCGGGCAAGGAGTGAGCGCCCACCACCTTCGTTCCCTTCGCCTCCTTGGCCAAGAAACTGTCCACCTTTTCTGTGGTGCGGTTGAAGGCACACACCACCCACCCATGATCGTCCATGTTCAGGATGAGGTTTTGCCCCATCACTGCCAGGCCGATCAAGGCGATGTCCGCTCTGTAATGGGGAAAGGATGGGGTTAGGGGTTATATGGTGTGATGGATGGGGTGGTATGGTGTTGTGATGGGGCAAGGATATGTCAGGGAGGGTTAGTGTTTATGTGGTAATGGTGATGGGTTTTGGTGTAGTGATGGGACAAGGATGGGGTAGGTGTGGTTAGTGTTTGTGTGGCATTGATGGGGTGGTTAGGGGTAGTGATGGGGCAAGGATGGGGGTGGGGTTAGTGTTTTTGTGGTATTGATGGGGTTTGGTGTAAGGAATGAGGTGGTAAGAGGAGGTAATAGTGATGGGGTAATAGGGTAATGATGACAATGATGGGGTAAGGGGTGACTAGTGATGGGGTGATGATGGGTAGTGGTAGTTAATGGTATGGATGAAGGGATGACACGTGACAGGGAATTAGTATGATAATTAAGGATGTTACAGGTGAGTGATGGGTTAATGGGGTGGTAGGTGATGGGGGAAGGACTTCTGTAATGCGATGGGTGATTAAACGATAAGGTTATGGGGTAAGGGATGATTAGAAGGGAAAAGTGATGGGATAGCAAGGATGAGGTGATGGGGAAGAAGTGATAACATGATGGGAAGATGGGGGAGGTATATGAGTAGCTTGATGATAGGAAGAAGAGGTAAGTGATGGGGGGGGGGTGGGGGCTGATTAGGAAGACGTGAATAACTGCTGGGGTAATGGTGAAGGGAGGGTGGTAGAGATGGGGTGATGGGAAAGAGAAATAAAACTAATGGTGTGATAAAAGAGATGGGTTAACATAATCATTAGTGATGGGGAGTGGGGTTAAAGAAGGATAAAGGCAAGGAGGAGGAGGAGGAGGAGGATAATGATGGGGATGATGGTTCGGAGAGAGAGAGAGAGAGAGAGAGAGTCATGAGCGGAAGTATTATAATGCAAGTTTTCCTAGTATGTGTCAGTTGTCACAAAAGTAGCAATAAGTACAATACAAAGAAAAAGGAGAAGGAGGTAAAAATAATAAATAAACAGGACAAAAATAGAAAAAAAAAAAACACTAAAAAGGAGAGGAACCTGTGTGTGTGTGTGTGTGTGTGTGTGACGCAATACTTACACAGGCTCCGTCTTGCGCATGGCGATGGTCTTTATTGTGCGGCACGGTGCGTTCCCCATCTCTCTCTCTCTCTCTCTCTCTCTCTCTCTCAAATGATCCCCTCGCACACACAAACACACTCACTCTTTCTCTTTCTTTTTCTCTGGTTTGAAGGGAATTTCCGTTTTCGAGGCTACCTATCTTTCATATTCTCTCTCTCTCTCTCTCTCTCTCTCTCTCTCTCTGCACAGCACGATCTATATTTGGTCCGTAATCTATGCATCCATTATTTTTTTCTCATAAATCCTGCAAATAAATATGAATTAGTATATAACGAACCACCACCAACAACAACAACAACAACAACAACAACAAAAACAAGTTCACGAGGGAAAAAATACAACTTCAATGAGAGAGAGAGAGAGAGAGAGAGAGAGAGAGAGAGAGAGAGACGTAACAAGGAGGGAGTGGGAGATGAGGAGGCGGACATGGAGAAGTGTTGAAAAAGGTGTAGCTTGATTTACACGTCACGACTTCTGGCCCCTCTGATATTTACTTATTGAAATCCCTCGCGTTGACATGTCGCTCTAGCTACAAACAATGGTAGGAAGGCTGCTTCATCGAATAGGGAGCCGTCTGTACGTACCTATGTTTATTACAGGGAATGTGTGTGCAATCAGACATCTCACAAAATCACTAAGAATTGAGTAATTATCATTTCAATACACTCGTTGCTGTCTTTATTTACTAGGAAAAGGGTAAGTTAGTGATTCAGTTTAATCAATCAGCCTTACTAGACAATGTTATGAACTTTTTCACAGCATAAAGCTTATAGGTCCATTAAAATTGAAACACCCATTTGCATATCACTCTATCATTTATTTCTAAGGATACGTGGCTGAACTGACCCCACTGTAACCTGAGTAGACCAAACCTAACCTCAGCTTTACTAGGAAAAATGAATAACAATGAACATATGATTACTCAAACATTTATGCACGAAATCCCTCATGGTTTCGTGAAATTAACGATTACTCATTCCTTGCAAGACAATATAAAGAGAACAGTCTAAGGGAAAAAAAGTTAATTAAAAAGAACATAAAAGGCCACAGCACACAGTTCGGTTAAATGGGTTACAGGTATGGAGCGAGGAAGCGTGAGTGAGTGGAGTAAGTAATTCCTCCCTAGTGGGTGCACAGCTCGGCGCAGCGGGTGACGCAAGGCACCACAAGTATGCGGCTGGCCACGCCGCTCACCGCGCCGTGAAGCTGCCGGCGGTGCATACAAGGAAAAAAGAAAGGAGGAAAAAAACAAGTTTAATGGGAACAGAGAAACGATACAGTACAATTTGCGGCGGGATAGTAACAAGACTGATAGCGGTAAGATGAATAGGTACTCGGGATCACGTCAAGAACACGGGAAATAATTACACACAAAGGAAATAGTTCTTAATGTTGAAGATTACAATGAGAAATAAACTAATATATATATATATATATATATATATATATATATATATATATATATATATATATATATATATATATATATATAAGAATAAAAGTAAATATTGTGTTGTGGAAAGTAACAAGATTCTAAGGGTGATGAAATAATACAAATAACTAAACAAATTAAACAAAAAAACAATATAACGGATAATAAATAAATGAGGAAAAAAAGAAAAAAAAGAATATTTTGATGCGTGCGTGCGTGCGTGCGTATAATCAACCAACGTATATATAAAGATGTTGCCTAATTTCAAACTGACGCAAGGAAATAAAAGCAAAGGTCAAAAAAAAAAAAAAAAAAGTACGCGTGCGTGCGTGCGTATAAAAAAAAAAACTCACGCCGCTATTTTCAAACTGACGCAAGAAAAATAAAACAAAAAAGGAAAACAAAAAAGAAAATAAAACTGCACATACATAATAATAACAACACAAACTAAACAAACTAATGAAAAAGAAAGGGAAAATATGGAGGGAAAAGTAGAGAGGAAGAAAGAAAAAGAAGGAAAACAAAAATAAAAGATAAATAGTGTGTGCGTTCGTGTGTGCGTGCGTGACAACACAAACAGTATGAAAAAAAATGAAAAAAGAAGAGCAAAAAGGAAAAAAAAAAAAGAAAGTGTGTGTGTGTGTGTGTGTGTGTGTGTGTGTGTGTGTGTGTGTGTGTGTGTGTGTGTGTGTGTGTGTGTAATAATAGCACAAACAAAACCACGTCGTATATTTCCAGGTGTGAAAAGTGCAGAGGAAAATACACACATCGGGAAAATAATGGAAACAACATGACAGCCAAAATCATATACCTTGTGTTGAAACTCTCTCTCTCTCTCTCTCTCTCTCTCTCTCTCTCTCTCTCTCAAGGTAACTAGTATGTATCTTGTAATTTTCATTTCTCTATTTCTTTTCAGTTATTGTTTGCTCTCTCTCTCTCTCTCTCTCTCTCTCTCTCTCTCTCTCTCTCTCGAATGATAACCAAAAGGAAAAAAAATCAACAAAAAGATAAAAAAACCCCAAAAAAATCAAACTAAACAACTAAACAAGAAACGTAAATAACACACACACACACACACACACACACACACACACACACAACCAAAAACAACAACACTAAGTAAGTCACGATACAATGAAGTTAAAATAAAAAGAAAGTAAAAAAATTAATCAATAAGAAAAAAAAAAATACTTTCCAGACTTCACGGATCGCTTTTTTTTTTTTTTTTTTTATCTATTGTTGTTGTTTGACGAAGAGGAAAGAAGAAAAAAAAAGTTGTAACAATAGACAGGCAATTAGTCACTGTGTGAGTGTGTGTGTGGAGCAAGCGAGAGAGAGAGAGAGAGAGAGAGAGAGAGAGAGAGAGAGAGAGAGAGAGAGAGAGAGAGAGAGAGAGAGAGAGAGAGAGAGAGAGAGAGAGAGAGAGAGAGTAAAAAGATATTGAGAAATGAGAATAACAAAATATTAGTTACGAGAGAGAGAGAGAGAGAGAGAGAGAGAGAGAGAGAGAGAGAGAGAGAGAGAGAGAGACTTCTTCCTCCTATTTTTTCTACATCTCCTCCTCCTCCTCCTCCTCGTCCTCCTCCTCCTCCTACTACTACTACTGCTGCTTCTGCTGTTACAATGCATGAACGGTTTCACCACGTAAAACACACACACACACACACACACACACACACACACACACACACACACACACACACACACACACACCTGTCTAAATTAAACACTTCAGAGAGCCTTACTTTCGCCCTCCTTTCACCATCTTGCCCTTTCTTCTCTTCTCTCTTCTCTCTCTTCCTCCTCCTCCTCCTCCTTCTGTCTCTTCCTTACATTCCACTCTTCCTCCTTTACTTCTTTCTGTCCTTTCTTTTCTTTCCTCCTCTCATTCTAACTCTCCTTTTATTGTCTCATCATCTCCTCTCCTTCTCTCCATGTACTCTTCTTCCTCTTCCTCCTCCTGCTCCTCCTCCTCTACCTCCTCAGTCAAGCTTAAGTATTAGAAAGGTTGGGGAGAGGGGAGAGGAAGAGGAGGGAGGAGAGGGGAAAAAGGGGTGGGGAGGATGTTAGCGGTTTCCAACATACTTTTTCGCTCTAATTGTGTTCCTCCACCTCTTTGTCTGTCTGTCTGTCTGTCTGTCTGATTCTGTATGTTCAGCTATTAATCAGTGTGTGTGTGTGTGTGTGTGTGTGTGTGTCTCTCTCTCTCTCTCTCTCTCTCTCTCTCTCTCTCTCTCTCTCTCTCTCTCTCTCAGTAAAATTGCAGGAAAAAATATAAAGAAGACTAAGAACAAGAACAAGAACAAGAACAATGAAGAAAATAAAAGAGGAAGAATAAGACGAACAACAACAACAACAACAACAACAACAACAACAACAACAACAACAACAACAATAGTAATAGTAATAATGTTAACAAAAAAAATAATAATAATAATATGAAACAGGAAAACTCCACGTGATAAGAGAGAGAGAGAGAGAGAGAGAGAGAGAGAGAGAGAGAGCGTGAAGGTCGCGGTGCTTGGGGACAACCCACGGCGCAGAACAAGCGGAACTGCCTCGTCACGCAATCCTTCAGGAAGTTCATGCCACAAAAATACTAACTACATAAACAATTAAATAACCAAAAATAAACAAATAAACAAAAAAATACTACTACTACTACTACTATGATAACAATGAAACAGTAGTAGTAGTAGTAGTAGTAGTAACAAGAACATCAATAATAATAATAATAATAATAATAATAATAACAATAATAATAATAATAATAATAATAATAATAATAATAATAATAATATCACTATCAGCAACTCCTCCCCTCCACCCCCCCTACCAGCAAGCATGTATGTCAGAGGTGCAAACACACACACACACACACACACATCATGGTGCCCTTTCAATGATCACGAGTGAGCTACATTTCACCAGCAGCAGCAGGAGGAGGAGGAGGAGGAGGAGGTAAAATTATTGTATGATATCAATAATATGTCTTCTCTTTCTATGTATGTATGTATGTATGTATGTATGTACCGTACGTGAAATTTGGCTGGTGTGAGCATGTAATCTCTCTCTCTCTCTCTCTCTCTCTCTCTCTCTCTCTCTCTCACGTGACCCAATCAATGGCTGTACATACATTCCTTTCAGACATTCCCGACAAAAGTATCGATTCTCAGGGGCAGGCAGTGAATATCCACTCAAGATTAAGATCAAGATTAGGATCGAGTTGGTAGACTGGAATGTCGCTAATAAAGAAAGGTTCAGAGAGAAAGAATGCGTGGTGGTGGTGGTGGTAGTAGTAGTAGTAGTAGTAGTAGTAGTAGTAGTAGTAGTAGTAGTAGTAGTAGTAGTAGTAGTAGTAGTAGTAGTAAAATGTAAATAATAATGAAAATGTAACGCCTGAGAGAGAGAGAGAGAGAGAGAGAGAGAGAGAGAGAGAGAGAGAGAGAGAGAGAGAGAGAGAGAGAGAGAGAGAGAGAGAGAGAGAGAGAGAGAGAGAGAGAGATTGAATACAACCATCACATTTCTATCTTCCGAAATTTAAATAACAATATACGTGAGCTACTACTACTACTACTACTACTACTATTACTACAACTACTACTATTACTGCTACTATCACTCAATTCCTATCCCCTTCCCCAATCCCACACGTGACTCATCCTAAAACACACACACACACACACACACACACTAACCCGTGACTGCTCATCCATCTCCTGTTGTGAACGACCCCCGGTAACACCAGTAGGTCCTCCATCGACCCATAAAACAGACTGGGAATATACCAGTACTCCGACATCACCACCACCACCACCACCACTACCACTACCACTACTGCTGCTATAACTACTAGTATTACCACTGATACGGTTATTATTGGTGTTGCTACCTTCACTACTTCACTAGTACAGCTTACTACTACTACTACTACTACTACTACTACTACTACTACTACTACTACTATTCGCCTACCACTGCCTCGATATCTATTATTGCTCAATGTATTACAACAATTAATAATGCTACTACTATTATTATTATTACTACTACTATTACTACTCTTTCCCTCCTGTCTTGATTTCTACAACAACAACAACAACAACAACAACAACAACAACAACAACTATTATCACAACTGCTCAAACTCTTCAATGACACCAAAAATGCGGTGTTTTCATGAATCAGCAACGAACAGTAAGCAACCACAATTCCTCACCACAATCCTTCCTTATTCCTTCCAGCCTTCCTACTTACCACAATTCTAAAACCTTTGATCGCAACCGCAATTCTGTCGCAACCACTACTCTTCTATCATTACTATTTCGTTGTTGTTGTTTTCTTCTTCTTATTATTATTATTATTATTATTATGATTGTCTTTTTCTTTCTTTCTTTCTTTCAACCACTATCAATCAACCACTATCTGCATTACAGCTACCACAATTTTCTTTCTGTTCTTGATTCAGGTACCACTATTTGAAAATGTTTGTAGAATCAGCCACCACTACAACTATAACCACCACCACAACTACAACTTTAACCTACCACCATCTCTACGTAACAACTATTCTATAACACTACCACTATCACTAACCACCACCATTACCACTACAGAAACCGAATACTGGTGAAAATAATAATAATAATAATAATAATAATAATAATAATAATAATAATAATAATAGTGGTAGTAAGACGAGAAGCAGTAGTGGATGGTGGCGAAGTGGAATGAATAGGTGGAATGTATGGACGTGTTCCACTAGACAGTCACGTGCGGTGTGGATGGGCAGCGGCGATGGTGGTGTTAATAATAGTGGTTGTGTCTGTTAATGATGTATAGGTGTGTGTGTGTGTGTGTGTGTGTGTGTGTGTGTGTGTTCCTTCCACTGCCACCACCATCACCACCACATCTATTATTTCTACCTCCATCACCTCCACCTCATTCCTCCGTTCCCTCTATTCTTCTTCTTCCTCTTCCTCCTCCTCCTCCTCCTCCTCC